>NC_068339.1:2454897-2534561 GCF_014633365.1 Diospyros lotus
GGATTTTTGTGTTAGAAATAGTCGACTATCATTTTCTGTCTGTCAACTATGCTCAGCTTTATTTGATGAAATAGTCGACTATGCATTTTTTCTGTCGACTATATCTTTTGCAGAAAGTTTCCAACGGCAGTTTTTCAAACTCCAATGGTCACAAATGGCTACATTTCTCTTCAATCTCTTTGAAGCTTATAAATACAAGTCATGGATGATCAAGAGAAGACCAATGGTGGAAAGGAAATGAGTTGAGCTTACATCGTATACACATTTGTATTTATATGTCTGTGCTTTAATTTTCTCTCTTCAAGGCTTTGATTTTAACTTGTATTATTTCATTCAAGCCTTGTATCATTTTTGAGAGACATTGTAACTAAGAGATTCATCTCTTAGATCCTCTCCAATTGTACACTTCTTGTATTTCCTAGCTTGTGTAGCTAGAGGGTCTACTTGGTTTAAGTAGGAGGTTGTATTTCCTAGCTTGTGTAGTTAGAGGGCCTACTTGTGTAAGTAGGAGGTTTTAGTGAATTGGTTCAAAATCCTTAGTGGGAGCTAAGGTAGTGGATTAGGCTTGGTTTAAGCCGAACCACTATAAATTCTTTGTGTCATTTATTCTTGTTGTTTTACATTTGTCATTTCATATGTTCTATGTTTTAAATCACTAAAACCTCAATTGGATCAAAAAGTTTTCAAGTTCTATCAAGAGTTTTAAAATATCCAATTCACCCTCTCTTGGTGTGTGCCATAGCACCTCCCGTTTTAACATTATCTATCTATTGTGATTTATTCTTCTTCCTGGATTTCTGGGCACATGGGAGTGTACATGATGAGTTATTGGATTATGGGGAGTTCGACCTCATTGCTCTATGCCTGACTGCAAATTGACTACATGCTACATGTCTTATCTACATTACTTTATACTTGTTTATCTTACTTGCATTTACAACAGAATCCAAATGCGGCCATTTTATTAGTTTATTCTTTTTGTTCTCTTATATTTTGTTTTCAAGTGAAATGTCTTACATGGAACAAAATGGTAAATAACGAACATGGAATATAGAAATAAATCGAAGTTGCCAATACTGCATGCGCCAGAGTTTTTGTGGTTTCCAGGGAAATAAATTGTTCTTAAAATGTGTCTTCTAAAATAATGATAGGCTTCTCTCTTTCGTCATTATTTCTATTCTATTTGCTTCTTCAAGGTCAAACAAGTAAGATTCTCCTCTCTCTCTCTCTCTCTCTCTCTCTCTTGTGTGCCAGTCTTTCCAAAACAGTGTTTGGGTTTTTGTCTCCATCTTTGGATCTGCTTAAGATTTGATTTGCATCTAGTTTCAAGGGGCTTTTCGTTTATTTCTTTACTTGTATAAATTCTTTGGTTGTTGGTCGATGCCTTGATTCTTTGTTTGAATATCTGCTGCTCGGTATTTACTTTGCTTTGGATACTCGCTAGAGAGCTAGGCATGAAGCTGGCATCAAAGCGGATGGCAGCTTTGAAGAAGTCCAAGCTAAAGATGGACAGTCAACTGGTCTAGGAAGCAAATTGGTGCCAAGCATGTACTTCTCCAACACTTCAGGTTGTTATCATGGGAGAACTGCCAGTTCCTTCACTATGGTTCTGGTGGATACAATGAGATCGCATTCGCACTGATGATGAATCTGCCACTTCCTCCCATGTCCAGCATGTCTTCTCCTCCTGCTGTTCAGGCACGGATGGGCAACAAATATAATCCTGCAGAGGGCTGCAAGCCTTCAAGTTGGGTGACAAAGTCATCTTTCCTGTGGAGAGTAGGAGCTTGGCAATCCTTTAGCATCATCACAGGATGGGTGAACATGGTATGAATAGAACACAAGTTTGTGTAGATCATTTTGTAAGCAAGTTCTTCCTATCCTGAATCCATCTTAACCTTTCCCTAAATCTGTGTTGCTTTGAGATTTGAGTGTGAGCATGCATGCAGAATCAGTTGGATTGATCACTTGAGTCTCTTTATCATGCATTGCATGTCTTCATCAATGGGTTAAACCACTTGATCCTCGTCTGTTCTTTGTCTGCACTGCCAGCTAGGTTCATGCAATATGGTTTGTATAGTATTCTTATTGTTCCGTTGTTAGATAGTCTGTGTTATTCATTTACTTGAGCAGGTTGTGGTTAAGTTTTACATTGTATGTTTTCCTTCTCTTTTGTTCACTTCATATGATACTGACTGTATTCATACATTCAGAGGACAGGGAGGACCGCAAAGCCATATGATGTCCTTTTGAAACTCAACTTTGGTGAAGGTTGCAGTTGTGTGTGTACACAAATCAAGTTCACCGTTGATTTTCAGGTGAAACGATTTTTCATATTCTTTTTTTTTATTTGGCATCATAGAAATGGGGATCGTTTATGTTTTTTATTTTTATTTTTTTGTCTTGTCCATCATTTCAGAGGAATGATTCGACCCATGTGGGCCTTTGTATTTCAGGTAAAATTACTAAATCAACTCAAACATAAATTACATAAAATTTTGAGGGCTGTAAGAACTGAACTGATATTGGCTATATCTAGATGTATGTGTGAGACTGCTACATTAAGTTGATGTTTTATTCAATAGGTCTGGGGTCATGGGCACCTTTCAGAGAATTAACTTAATTCACTGGTCTCCCATTAAAAAAAAAAAAATCTACATGAACTGAAAGCTCCACGTGTCTTTCTCACTTTAGCTCTTGATTGCATTCCCTTTCTTTCTTGTGTAGTCCATCTTCCTCTTGCTTAGGCTTGTCACTATTTATGGTTTTTTTCTCCTTTAGATATATTGAAAATCCTAATTTCACTTTCTTGGCTGGGATTTGTTTACTCATTCACCTTTTTGGCCTTTCTGTAACTTGCTTGCTCTAAATATAGAGCTACTTCAATTTTATCATTGGAGTAACTCTTAAATATAGTCTTTAGTTGTGCTATGCCCTTGACCTTCTAATACAAAGCACTTGTAGGATAAAGTGCAATTATTGTATGTTCTAATTTGTATTTATGTCCGACTGTACTGCCACGTTTTCCATTCCAGTTGTACTCTTTATTGTAGTTGCATTTACAGCGTAATCCAGAAGGTGGTTGTGTAATTATTTAACTCTGTAATTTTATATTTCATTTTCAGATGAATGTTTTACGGGGAACAAAATGAGAGAAGGAACGCGGAATATAGAAATATATGAAAGTTGCCAATATTGCATGCACCATAACCTTTCCTTGTAATGCATACTATGAAATGATAAGACTTCTTTTTTTTTTGCTGCTTTTTTGCTAAACCGTAGGCTTATTTCTAGGTCAAGTAAACCCCCCCCCCCCCCCCCCCCCCCCCCACCCCAAAAAAAATAAAAAAATAATAATAATAATAATAAATAATAAAACAAAAAAAAAACAATTTTTTTGAGGGTTTTGGATCTTTGCAGCAGGCTTTGATTTCCACCTATTTTTAAGGGGACTTTGGTTCTGTACCTAAAATATTTGTTTATTGATTGACGTCTTGATTAGCCCGCTTGGATCTCGGTCAATCTGTATTTAACTGGTATGGATACTTGCAGGGAGATAGGCATGGCGCTGTGCATTAGCACTAATGGTGGTTTGAAGAAGTCCAGCGGAGTCCCTTCCAACTATGGGCAGCAAATCCAAGCCATGCACATAAGTGCTCAGCGCAGCTGGCTCCATTTAGGGGAGGAGAAACAGTTGCTTCCCTACACTATGTTCCTGGTTCATGTAAAGCTCATCAGGTGAAATCTCAAGAGTTGGTATCTATCTAACTTTTGGGTGGGGCCATGAATGGGAAATTTGTATCCACACTTTATGCGGGTAGAAAAATATGAAATTTGTATAAAATTTATCTGTAGGTGACTTGACTGAATTTGGTTTAGATTATCACTCCTGTTGTATAGAATTTCTCTCTTTCAAATTGTTCAAAACTGCCGTTTCCCTTTGCTCTTGTTCAGTAAGTAGAATGCGTTTGGTGCCGTTTGAGGTTATGATTGTCCTTGTGTCGGGTAGTTGGGAGGGAGTGTGGTTTGGTCTATTGGTTGCTTTGGGCTGTGGATTATTGGCCTTGCTTTGTGTGCGATTGTTTTGTAATTGAAGTAGTGGTGTGCAAAAAAAATAAAAAATAAAAAGGTGTTGTAAGTTTCTTTGTTTCTTCCCATTCTTGTTCTAATTGTTTTGGGACATGTTTAATTGTATTCTCCATTTGCTTGTTCTTCAGCAGATAAGTTACTTCACTGTGTTTAGTTATTAACAAAAAATATAATAAAAAATAGTTTAATAATTTTTAAAAGTTTTTTTTATTGTTTTCACTATGTAATAACATTAATTATATATATATAATTAAATCTCCAGCACCTTAGATGGAGGGAGAATTTGAAATAATATTAAAAAAGTAAGATACTTAAAATAATTTTTTTATCAGTACTTAACAGTATTTTTCTTTTTTTTTTTTAGATAACTTGTGTCAAAATTACGCTCTACGTTTCTTGGGAGAGTTGGACCTCGTCCTAACTCACCTTTTACCCTTGTGTCAAAAGTTAGATGGAGGTATTATAGTAATTTTTTTTTGGTTAACGCACCTTTATGAGCGTCTTTTGTTATTCGGCCTTACAATATCAGCAGGAGATGTAAATTAGAGAATTCAACAGCCAGTTTGATTCCTAGTCTTGTTGCAAACGTGAGGGTTGCAAGCGGTTTTTAACTTTCAGGATCGTTTTGATTGCTGAGTTTCTTCCCTTGTTAGGGTTCGTACACAAAACCTGGGGCCCAAAAAGCATCATCCTAGGTTCTTCCTTTACCAGCAGAATTATGCTTGGGGTCGGTATTACAGTAATTTTGATAATATAAGAGATGGTGTCAAGACTACTTATTAGTGGTGGCTTGAAAAGATCTGAATGAGTCTTTTTCAATTAGTATGGGTAACAAATCCAAGCCATGCAAAATGTTTTCGGCACAGCTGGTTGTGAAAACAGATATTTTCCTACACTGATCTATTTTTTATGGATATATAAAAGTTAATTTTTTATAAATCGTGAAATCTTTTGAATGAGAAATTTGTATTTATAAAGTTCATGTGGGTGGGAAAAAATTAATTATGTTATTAAAAAATAAAAATTTATTTTAAAATTAAATATAAATTGAAAGTTTAGCTTTTTTTAATTGTTTTCTCCAAATTAAATATAAATTTTTAGACATATTTTAGCATAAATATATGTGATTTCTTTTTTTTTTGAGTTGGTTTTATAATATTAGTCTAATTTATTCCAATTATTCATTATATAATTGATAAAACTTTTATCAGATGTTTTGAGTTAATAATAAACGCATTTTAACAAAACTCATAAATAAACAATTCAAACTCTTTTATAAAGTGAGTTACGACATTACTCCCTTCCAAGTTTATAATGTGTTGTATTTAGTTAACCTAAGTTCATAAAATAAAGAACTCTCGTACAATGATAAAATTTGATATAATATTTGAAAGGTGAGGTACTTACTGTAATTTGGAAAAAAAAATATGAGTCCCGGTCAGAATAGGCCAAAATTTAGGGAGTTAGCGTAATTAAGTAAAAATTTTGCTTTTCCCTATATATTCCGGTATCGGGAGTCCAGTTCGAGCAAACAAAGGAGAGAGAAAGAGATTAGGGTTCCAAAATCTTCTCTCCCCTTTGAGCCCGAGGAATCTGCATCCGCGACGAAGACGACGGTGTTGTAAACTTCTTTCATTCTCTGATTCCCTTCTTGTTCTAAGAATTTCGGGGTCACAGCAGTTCGTTCACTGTCCCCGAGCGTCCAGAATTTGCTTCAATCGGTTGAAGAAGAAGGTGTTATAAATTTATCTCTAAAGGTGTGTTTGATAGTATTTTTTTTCATGGAAAAGGTAAATTTTCTATCTAATTTTTAACTTATGCATTGTTTGATAGCCATTTTTTTCTAAAAAAAATATTTTCCTTGCAATAGTCACGTGAAGGGCTTTTGGGGGTAGGAGATGGAATTTTCCAAGGAATTGGAAAATGGAGGTGAGCCGCTGGGGGCGGTTGATTTAATAAATATAAATATATAAATAACATAATATACGTATAGAAAATGAATATATTAAAAATTTAATAATTAATAAATATAAATATATGAAAAGTGAATATGTCAAAAATTATATATAAATTATTTTTTTAAAAAATAAAAAAAATAATTTTGTAGTTTTATTTTTGAGAAAATAATTTAAAATATATATTATTATTTTAATTTTTTTACATGATTTAATATTTTTTAATATATTTTCATCATTGAATTTCATGAAAAATGTGTCATTTTTCATGAAAAATAATACCTATCAAACACGAAATACCAGAAAAATAATCAAATTCTATGAAAAATATTACCAATCAAACACTAAAAGATTATAAAAATAACATCATTTTTAGGTAAAAAATTATACTAATCAAACATCTTAAACTTTTAATTTCTAGGAATTCATTTTCCCTGTAATTTAATTATCTGAAATTCATTTTCTTTCCACTCAAATTCCACCCTTGCAATCAAACGCACCATAATTGTGTTCGGATTTCGTTTAATTGCCTTCTCCTCTTGCTTTTCAGTGAAATTAAGGTTTCAGAATGCTTAAAAAACAAGATCGACCGCAATTCCTTCGAATTTAGGGTTTCAGGGAATTTACGGTGTCTAGACTAAAATATCGTTCTTTCTAGGTTAAAACCAAACAAAGAAGGAGAGGAGAGTTTCGGGTTCGGGGTCAGATCGTTTCCTTCGCATTGGCTGAAGAAGAAAAAGACGAAGGAGAATAAGGTGTTGTAGATTTCTTTCTTTTGTTGTTTCCCTTTTTTTTTTTTTTTTTGACTTGTTTTAATTGTATTCTCCTCTTGCTGGTTCTTCAGCAAGTGAAGGAGAGAGAGTTTAGGGTTTCAGAATGATCGAAAGTCTCAAATGGGAGCTTGATGCCATGGATCCGGAGCCCGTACAGAAGTACTTTGAGCGCCACGTGCACCGTGGCCGGAACAGTTCAAGAAAGCATGTGGAATCAACTGAGAACTATTGCCCGGTATCTTCTTCTTCTTTTTTTGTTTTTTTTTTTAAGTTATTGCCCGGTATCTTGGTTATCCATATATTTGTTCTGAGTTTTGCATAGGTCTCCTTTGGCTTCATGATTTTCCATTGTTTCTGCTCGGTTTATTATGATAGGCTTAACTTCGATGTCGATTCCACTTTCTCTTGAAATTCCTCCTCTTGTTGAATGGGCATTTACTGAAACAATTTTATTTTGATGCTTAATCACTTGACTTGTTGGCCTCTTATCTTGCCCCTAAAATTTATTTTCGTGTAGATGGCTTTGGCGTGGAGAAGGCAGAAGGAATGGCTCACTCCTTAATGCATTGACGGGGAAGCCAGGAGTGGTAAGAATAGATATATAAAATAAGGTTGTTTAGTTTTGTCACCGTCTCTCGCTACTGGTTTTGTTAATGAAATTGGTGATCTTACGTGAGATGCTCATTTTTTTATTCTGTAGGATATTGTACAAGTAGTTAAGTCCTTGGCTCAGAGTGGGCGAGCCGTGTGTGTTCTCTCTGCATCTGATCCGATGAGCCTGGGCATCAGCACGAGTGAGGCTTGAAGAAGTCCAAGCTGGAAACAGAGGAGTCCTTTCCAGCTGGTATAGGCAGCAAATCCAAGCCGTGCACAAAGTTTTTCAGCAGTGCTGGCTAGTTTCGGAAAACCACCACCTCCTTCACTATGTTCCTGTTGGTTATAAAGTTAATTCTTATTGACAGTGAGATTTCATAGTTGGTGTCTGTCTTAACTCTTCTTTGGCCATGAATGGGAAATTTGTATCTATAGTTTATGCGGGTAGGAAGATATGAAATTTGTACCAAATTTGTTTGTATGTGACTTGTGTTTTAGTGTAAACATATGGGATTTGTCTTTTCAATTGATTTATAATGTACTTATATGTGCTTGGCTTGCAAGGGTAAAGAAGAAAGTGTTACAATGCAGATTCACTTTTCTCTTATTCTTTAAAAGAAAAAACATGAAAGTTAAAATACCACAATCACTCAAAGCGGTAGAAAGAAAAGAACAGGAAATGCTCTTTTCAAACCTTCTTACAAGGTGTCAAGACACCCATTTGTGCCAACAACTTCTCAAGTTGATTAGCATTCAATTGGACAGGAGAAATTCCATTTCATGACACAAGTGTATTAGAATTCGGTTTCTGTTTACACTCTTGCAAAAATGGTCAAAGTGACACTAATATCATTCATCATTTTGATCTACGCATGGTGCATGGTCAGAATTATCCACCTGCAAATCTTATATGCCCACTCTCTCTCTAAGGATGGGTCTATACTGAAGACACCTGGCAGGGACTGTCGCCAGTTGCCTGAGAATGCCATGGATTCTGCTGCGGATGCTGATTGGTTGCTGGGGGTGATGGAAAGCTGCCAGCGTATGAGTTGGCCCAAGAAAAGGTACATACTATTGGTACTTTGCTATAATAATTATTGGATGGACAAGTTCTATGAACTTGTGCTGAAGTTGGTTATTTTATCGGCTTTGATTTTACTTTTATTCTGTTGGTTATTGAAATTAGTGCTCATTTATTAGCCATCCCAAAAAAATTACTGTAAAAAGCTTTAAATTGTCTTGAAAGACTTGTGTTGTGCCATTAAGATTGCTGTGATTTCCGAATGGGAATCTATGGGCCACTAAACTCTAGATTAGGGATCCAATGATAGAATTCCAGGATAAAAGATCAGTTTTTCAGTAAGAGCAAGTATTTCATAAATAAGCAGTGTAGTTAAGATATGGTTATAGAAATGCTCCATAATTTTCAAATATAAGAAGTGCTAAATGTTTTTCCTATCTTTGGTTGTTTGTGATGCTGAGGTAAAGAACACGCTTTTCAACTTTTGTAACACTGATTGAAGGAGCAAATGAAACATGTGTTGATCACCTCAGCATACAACAGACACATACAACGAAATTGCTTCTTGTCTTTATGTACTCTATTTCTGGCCTTGTAGCTGCGGTACATAATGCAGAAAGGAATATTCCTGCAACCATGATACAATGGCTGTGCGCGAAAAGTATTGAATGACTTCAGTTTTATCTGTTAAAGTATTTAAGCCTGTGAAATTGTTTCTCAAGTTAACTTGCTTTGATTTTACTTTCATGCTATTTATTACTAAAATTAACACTCAATTATAGTCTTTAATTGTGGCATTCCCTGTGGCCTACTAATTAAAGTGCTTACAGGAGAAATTGTAATTATTACATGTTGTAATTTGCAATGATTTGTTAATAGGATAACAAGTTGCATCAATCTTTGACAAGAATTTTTGTTTTGTTGGCTCATAGCTCTCTATGGGCATTTTTTTAATTGATAGTGACATAGAACGAGTTTTTACTTTTACAGACCTGTAACTTTTCCTTTTGGAGTAATTTGCATTTAAGCCCATATTTCTTGTTTATTCTGATATGTGCAAAGCCCATAAACAATTCATCTTGACAAGGGAGAAAAAACACAATGTTTAGCAAATTTATTGTAGCCTTATCTAAAAACAATTCATCTTGACAAGGGAGAAATGGAAGTTGCTATTTTCTCTAACTTGATTAGACTGTTTTTAGTTTATATCAGTCAATTTGGATACCCAGTCGCATTCATTACTGGGGACTAAGCAGTTGCAACTTAACAGTTGGCTTATGAAGATCTCAAGTAAAAACTTGAACATTTTGTGAGTCAGTAACACTAACCTTTCTGTTGGTACTGGAATGGTTTGCATTCCAGTTGTTTTTGTTATCTTCCTTTTACAACGGAATCCAGAAGCAACGGATGCTTTATTGTGCGTGTCAGAATGGGAAAACAATTATGGATGCCACGTGGTGGTTGATCTTTGGGGTTTTCTTAAATTTATTCTTGTGCATGGCACCATTTACTCACATGTAAAAGTCTCTCTCCCCTAACGCCATTTCACCATCTCTTTTAGTCGTGTCTGTCATTCTACATTTTTGTTCTCATGGATTCTCTTAACCCATTGCTTGCAGAATTTGTTGATTTTGTGGGCACAGTTGCTCCCAGCATTTCTTTGAAGTCTGTTATGGACCAAACATGTTACATTGGGTTGCCTACACTTTTTTAGTGCTGTGTTGTGTTAGTTGTGCTTTCTGCTCTGTCTATTATTTGGTTTGGATACTTACAATCAGGTCTCTGCCTCTTTTATTATCAGTGAATATTGATTTTTACAAGTTTATTGGCTTTCTTAGGTAATGGCAGATCCTATTCCAAGTGAACCTTTGATGCATGCATGGGCACGTGGGTCAGTGTTTCCTTTGTTGACTAATTTTTGTAGTCCTGCATTTTTCTTGTTTCATGCAACCACAGAAAGTGTCATTCTGTTTTCAGCTCTCTGGATTGGCACAGACATTCCAGGCGATGTAGATCCCACTCGGTAAAAACTGATAACTCTTCTAGCTTGTTTGTTTGATCTGTATGTCTCTGTTTTGCTCAAGAAGTGAATGTCTATGTATGTGTGGTGATTTGCTCTTCTTCCTGGATTTCCGCACACATGGGAACTTGTGTAATCTGTTATGCCATTTGTTGGGAGTTGAAACTCATTGCTATATGTTTTGACTGCAAATTTGTCTACATGCAAATCCTACCTGGCTAGTCTGTGTGTGTGTGTGTGTTGGATAAAGGCGATACCATTGAACCCAATGAAGCATTCCCTAATTTTCTTTCCACACTTTCATGTTCTTGTTCATTTGTAAGGCTGATCTAGGTGTTTTTACTTTTTTCTGGTAGACAATCCATATCTAGCACAGTTTCCCCCTATTTTCACATGTTCATTATTTTCAGTTGTTAAATTTATTTGATGCAAATGCTTGAAAAGATGCTACTCTATTTTGTTGGGGTACTTTCCGTTAATGTGATTTACGCCAACGTATTCCATTCTACAATTATTGCTGTTTTATTATTTTACCCTTTTTGTTCCCTTATATTTTGTTTTCAAATGATTTGTTTTACATGGAACAAAAGGGTAAATAACATGGAATATACAATTATGTTAAAGGTGCCAATATTGCATGTGCTAGATTTTTTGTGGTTATCGAAATAAATTGTTCTTAAATGCATCTTGTAAAACAGTGATAGGTGTCTTTCGTTCTTCTTTTTTACTTCACTATTTGCTTCTTTCCAGGTCAAACAAATAAGATTCATGCTACCTGCTCTCTCTCTCTCTCGCTCTCTCTCAAGCGGTCTTTGCAAAACTGTATTAGGGTTTTTGCCTCCATATTTGGATCTGCTGTAGGCTTTTTGTTTTTGTTTATTTTTATCCTTTTGCTCTCTTTAAATCTTTGGTTGCTGGTTATGTCTTGATTTGTTGTTCGGATCTCTATTGACCTGTAATTAACTGCAACGTACGCTTGCTAGGGAACTAGGCACCCTAATGGTGGCTTGAAGAAGTGCAAACAAGAAATGGACTGCCTATCAACTGGTTTAGGAAGCAAATTGATGCCAAGTATGAAGTTTTTCAACTTTGCTGGTTATTATGGGGAACTGCCACTTCCTTCACTATATTCCTGGTGCCGGACAACTGATGGCAAGATGTGGGATCTGATGACCAAAAGTGTTCTGAGTGCCACATGCACGGTGGGCGGAGCAGTTGAAGAAAGCCTGTGGAAATCGTTGTATCCTCCATAGTTGGTGGATGCACCGGTAGGGGAGGTATTGGTTTTGACAGTAATGGCAATGGCAGACATCTTCCCATTTCAGTCTGCCTGGACCGTCCCCTTCCTTTGATCTTTTCCACCTCAACCGGTGGTGTAGGTTTTTTTTTTGTGTGTTGTCTTCCATGTTGGGTGTTTTTCTCTGTTCAGCGTTTCTCAAACCTGACCAGTGGCCAGGGGAAGGCAAGAGAAAATTATGAATCCGATTCATGATCCATTCCAGCCCATCAAAGTCCATAATTTACTTTGCCATTGTCCTTGCTGGATGTTATGGTTTCCCAGATTAGGGTTTGTGAATGCTTAAAAGCCACACTTCCTTCTGTACTTGTTCGTTATTTAAGTTTAATTTGACAAATTTAAGCTTCTAATGTCAGCGGGGATGGTGGAGACTCCCTCTTGGCTTTCGTTCAGCCTGGAAGGAAACAGCAGCTTCTCCATACTTTCTGGTAAATTGAGGTGAGTCCAACACAGCCAAACCTGCAGTTCTCATTTCTTGGATTTTCTCTGTGAATTAACAGATTCTGCATGGTACACAGTAATTTCTTAGCAACTCCCTTGACCTACTAACTGGAAGTACTTACAGGAGATTTTGCAATTAGTGTATGTTGTAATTTGGAATAATTTGTGAATAGGAACAGAAGTTGCTCTATGTTGCTTCTTCACCACTGCATTTGGATTTATACCCACTTCGACGGATGTCATCACCATGACGTGGTTGGTTGAGATGAAAATGATGCTGCGCCAACAGCAAAACTAGCATTCTCCAAGTGTCCTTAGTGCCAACCATCAACATCAACTGCTCTCCTTTGCTGCTACTATTTTCGCCCCCACCCAACAGAATTTTACGTGAGGTGCCTCTTTGCTACCACCGCTTTCTTTGGCTGTCTGTCCCTCCCTCCTCCAGCCTCATTACTTGGTTTCCTCCGACACAACCTCAGCTGCATCAGCAACTATTGAATCGGCTGCTGTGCTGTAGCCGTTGTGCAGCTGCAGAATCTCTCGCTTGCGGTGTCTCCTCTATAAACCTTGTTCTCTTCTTCAGGTTGCTTCTTGTTGACAAGTTTCTCTTTCTTTAGCTTATAGCCTTTAATGGGCTTTTTTTAATTGACAATGACATGCAAGAAGTTGTACTTTTATGGTCTTGTATTTTTCCCTTTCTGGAATAAATTTGCCTTTAAGCCCATATTTTCTTTCTTTTCTTTTTCCTGATATATTCAAAGCCCATAAAAGGTTCATCTTGCCAAGGTATAAAATGGGATAGCCCATTTAATGTAGCCTCGTGTACTTGTAAGAAATCTTATATCCATTCATATAGAAAGCGCTGTTTTCATCCTTCATTTTTCTGTGCCATCTGTGTTGCGTCAGTTTGATTTTTTTGATTTCAAAGGCTGCCTACTGTTTCAAGGATTGATTGTCTTTGTGTTGGGGAGTGCAATTTTATGCACCCCATTTACTCGTGGCTAATTTTACCCACAGTTAAATTAAACAGATAGAGAAGAGAGGGGCAAATGAAATTGCGTGCAGGCCCAATATAAGTTGATCCATTTATTCTCCTCTTACTCTTTTTCACACAACACACTCTCTCTCGCATTATCCCTCCACCTCCAGTGACGACTTCTCCACCAGCGGTGTCTTTCCACCTCCAGCGTGTTGTTCGTCTCCTGTTGTAGTCGGAGAATTGCCCTTCACCTCTGGCGTCCCTTCACTAGTGGTGACTCTCTCTCCAGACTCTGCTTTACAAATACCAAACAAACATATATCCTCTTCTTGATATTTTTCGTTCACTATCTCATCTTCATCTTCATTCTTTTTCCAAAGCTCCATTCTTCTGCCGTGGCCTCTGCCTTGTTTTCTGCACCCACCTTCTAGGGTCTCAAACTCCTCAACAAGTCCACTGACTCCCACTTCTTGCCATCAATACCTTTCTACGTCAAACTCACGGTTGTCGGTAAATGGCGGAGTTGGGGTGGCGGTGTGAAAAAGAAGCTGAACCCGTCACTGTTCCTAAGGAGGTTCGTGTTCTTCAACTTCCAGAGGAAGAACGTGGTAAAGCAAGGGTTGCCGAAGCAAAGCGGCGTGACCTACTTTGAGGTTGACGACAGTAGGGCCAAAGAGTACATGAACCTGCTCAAGTCCAATGATCTCGTCGAATTCAACATCATCCTTCCAGCAATGGCTACGACCCCAAGTTCTTCGACTAAAATATATAAATTTAATTGCTTTAATTTATGGATGTTGTCTAATTAGTTTCTAGTACCGATCAGAATCATTATCCAATGAATATATATATATATTTTTGTTGTTCGCATGTGATCTCTACTTTTATTTGATTTGTTTCACTTAACAATTTTAAATTTATCAGTGAAAGTAGCTGGTTTTAAAGTTTTTATTTTTTTATTTCTTATTATAGAGTAAAAACTAATAAAAAGTAGCTCATGGAACTATTTAGTAAACTTATAATTAATGAATAATTTCATTTTGATAATTGAATACGAAAACTTCAAATTTGTTCTCTTTTTATCTTTGTTAGAGTTACAAATGAGTTGAATTGTTCATTAGCAATTCGATGTTCGATTTAACGAAACACCATTAACCTTAACCCTCATCCTTTTCGTCCCAAGCCAATCGTTGTCGTAGCAAGTCCTTATCCTATATTAAACCACCGTTAACTGTCATTATTTTCGTCATTACATACCCTATTCATTGGTAGATGAGAGGTTGTCGGAGATAGAAGGAGAATAGGAGAGAGAGTGTGAGAAATAGAGCAATTTACGTTGAGTCATGCGCAATCCCATTTGTTTTTCTCTCACTCTGTGTTTATTTTAATGAGTTTACCCACTTACCTAGGGTGCACAATATTTATGTCGAATTCTAGCAAAGACTTCTTGTATGGGGGAGTTCGATATAATATTAAAAGAGTTGGGTACTTAGAACAATTTCGAAAATATAAGTCACTTGCTGCGAATAGACAAAAAAATAAGGAGAATAACGTAATTAAGAAAAAAATTTCCTTATATATATATATATATATAGGTCTCGTCGGTGTCCAAGGTATCTCATTTCTCTAGTTTAAACTATAGAATAGGGTTAGGGTTTTCAAAGGAAGGGGGAGGGTTTCATCTTCTTTTCAATTTCGAAAGCAATTTCTTCGAATCGATCGACCGAAGAAGTAGAAGAAGAATAAGAAGGTGTTGTAAGTTTCTTTCTTTCTTTCTTTCCATTCTTCTTCTAATTGTTTTCGGACTTGTTTAATTGTATTCTCCGCTTGCTTGTTCTTCAGCAAATGAAGAACAGAGTTTAGGGTTTCAGAATAATTGAAGATCGCGAACGATCGATCGCTTGCTTCTGAAGAGGTCAAACCAATTCGTCGGCTGTCTAGGGTAAACAAAGAGGAAGAGCTGGCATGGAGCCGGAGCCGACCGGCGCCGCAGAATCGACGGCGAGAAGGGGGATCTGGTGGCCGGCCAGAAGTACTTTGAGCGCCACTTGCACGGTGGCCGGAACGGTTCAAGAAAGCTTGTGGAAGTCATGCGATAAATATTACTGGGTATCTTAGTTATCTGTATATTTGTTCTGACTTTTGCATAGGTCTTCTTTCGCTGCTTGATTTTCCGTTGGTTCTGCATGGTTGATAGTGATGCGGTTGGTTAGGACGCGCCGTTCTACATGAATCCTCTTTCTTGAAATTCCTTCTCTTGTTAAACAGGCATTCCTCCTCCAGCCTCATCACTTGGTTTCCTCCGGCACGACGTCAGCTGCATCACCAACTATTGAATCGGCTGCTGTGCTGTAGCCGTTGTTCAACTGCAGAATCCCTCGCTTGCGGTGTCTGCTCCTCTATAAACCTTGTTCTCTTCTTCAGGTTGCTTTTCAACTTTTGTTCGTTTCCATTGTTATTCTATTTGTTTTAATTATCTTTTCCTCCTGCTTGCTCTTCAGCAATTGAAGGAGAGAGAGCTTTTAGGGTTTCCGAATGATTGAAAATCTCGATCGGCCGCTTGCTGCCACGGATCCGGAGGCCGGCTGGTGCGGGAGAGACAACGGCGAGAAGTGGGATCTGATGGCTGGCCAGAAGTACTTTTGAGGGTGACATGCACCATTGCCTGAACGGTTCAAGAAAGCCTGTGAAAATATTGTTGGGTATCTTGTTTATCCGTATATTTGTTCCGTCTTTTGCACAGGTCTTGTTTCGCTGCTCGATTTTCCATCGGTTCTGTTTATCATGATAGGCTTAACTTCGATGTGCCATTCCATATGATCATTCTTTCTCGAATGCCTTCTCTTGTTGAAAGAGGCATTTACCGAAAGAAATTTATTTTTATGCTTAATCTGCTGGTTTTGTTGACCTTTTTTCTGCCCCCAATTTTTTTCTTTTGGTAGGTGACTTTGCCGTCGATGCTGTACGGGGGAAGTGGAGCGAATATGCATCGACAACAAACCCAGGACAGGTGAGAAATGAGAACAGATAAAAAAAAAGAAGGTTGTTTAGTTTAATCATTGCTTTCCTGGTTATGTTATTGAAATTGGTGACATTACCTGAGATGCTGCATTTTTTATTTTGTAGTACATTGTAGACATATTAAAGTCACAGTGGTCCAACCGCCATTGTTCTGTCCACTACTGCTGGTCCAGCTTCCATTGTTGATATGTGTCCAGATGAATCCTTTGGACATTTGGCGGCTTCAAGAAATGGAAGCAGGAAATGCAACTGGTGTAGGAAGCAAGGTGAAGGCTTGTACAAAGTTTTTCAGCTCTGCCCAAATACTGCCACTTCCTTCATTGTCTTCCTGGTGCATACAATGCGGTTGTGTTGCCGGTGCACCTGGCTCCCCGGCTTTAAGGTTGATGTGTTCCTAGTCTTTTGGTGGGCATGAATGGGAAATTTGTATCTGTAATACTTGTGTGGGTAGGAAAACATGAATGCTTTTGAAGAGGCCATGAATTGTAATTTTTGTTTGTGCTGACATACCAGTGGCCTCAAATAACAAACTACTATGGTTTTTGTGACCTGAGAGTTGGTGTCTAACCAAATAAGAGATTCTAGGCGATAATTCAGACTCATGCTAAAACTGGTAACTCTTCTAGCATCTTGGTAGTCCTGAATATCAATCCCTTGCTCAAAATTATGTTGAGAACTGAGAAGGCCTCTCAACTTTGTGATGTTTTGTTGTTTCACTACTTGGATGATTCACAAGACTAAAATTTGTGCTGTTTTCAACTTGTGATGAGAAGTTCTGGGAAGCCAACTGTTTGAGTGGATGCTACATCTGTGGCATAAAGTTATTATTATGAAATGAAAGAAATGGAGTACTGCAACTCTGTGTAAGCATATACATATATATATATATATAAGTGCCCCATAATTTGACATTACGTTTCATGATGAGACATGTCTTTTAGGTTTTTATCCTCCATATATACCAGAACAAAGCAGGGAGCAGCAACCCAAAATTTGTTTTAGATATCTGCTTTCTTTGTTACAGCTGTAAAATTTGTTTTGGAAGAGGTACTTCAATTTGATGAATAGGACAGTTAATGCCAAAAATCATGCCATGGGCTATCTGATTTCATTGCTTGCAAGGGTGTTCACTGTATATATATGCACATATTTAGATGGCGGCACTTACTAAAAAATGCGTACATGAAATTCCTACATCTCTTTTTTTCTCTTTTAATGTTTTAAGTTGAAAATAATACTATGTAAATGTTCTATACTTTTGATTAATATTTATACACCTTAGGTGCCTGAAGTTTGTACTTCGCACTTTGTTTCTCGGGTATGTCCGGTGTATATTGTTCATTTTGATCTATATATTTATCATTTGATAAAAAAAAAAAAAAGAATTCTTTGATCTGACTATATAACTATGCATAGCTCTAAAGGTATATTGATCTGACTCTAACGAATATTTGTACTTCATTTTTGGTAACCCTACATTGTACTAATAGTTATATGATTTTCTCTATTACTAATGGATAAAACTTATTTTTGGGGAGATGAGTTTTGATTTGTTGATTCTGTTACATGATACAATTGTATTAGAATTTGTTTTATGCGCGCATGTCTATTGAAAAAATAGACATTATCACACTTTCATCATTCGTTATTTTGATGGTCATCCTACTTAATTAAAAGTATTTACATGCAAGTAATGATTAAATAGGAATGTTTACTTATAGAAAAAGAAACTCACGTACACCTCTTGGCCTAGCTCTTGCAATTCATCTTTACGTTATGTTTTCCTTCAAGCAAAAAGCCTATTTGGAATGTTATTAGGGTTTAAGGGCAAGCTTCAGTATGGTATTATTGATATTTATCAATGTTTTTACTATAAAATTGTTTCTTCTATTTACAAATGTTCATTAAACATGTTACGTCATGCAATTAATAGTTAGTGAAAACTCATAAGATATTGCATTAATTATAGACAGGCGATAAAAAAAAAAATTATGTTGTTAATTTTTAAAAAAATCAAAATATATAATAGTCTGTAAACTTATTTTTATAGTTATCCCTTTTTCACAATAACTCTTATTTTTATTATATTACCAATAACTCTAACAAAGGGCTTTGTTTTCTAAAAATTAAGAGTCTGAGCTCTGAGGAGGAAAAATTTGATATAATTTTGGAGAAGTAGGGAAGCTAAGATAATTTCAAAATATCAGAGGCTCGGATAACATAGATCAAAGACGAGGACGTTAACGTAATTAAGTAAAAGTTTCCCTTTCCTATATATAGGTATCGGGGTAAAATATTCTGGATCCAAACGGAGGAGAGAGTTTAGGGTTCTGCCCCTTGACGAAGAGGAAGAAGACAACGACGACGACGACGAGGGTGTTGTAAATTTCCTTCTTCCTTCGTTTCCATTGTTATTCTATTTGTTTTAATTCTATTTTCCTCTTGCTTGCTCTTAAGCAAATGACGGATAGAGCTTTTAGGGTTTCAGAATGATTGAAAATCTCGATCGGCAGCTTGCTGCCTTGGATCCGGAGCCCGGCCGGTGCTGGAGAACCGACGGCGATAAGTGGGATCTGATGGCTGGCCAGAAGTACTTTGAGGGTGACATGCACCGTGGCCTGAGCGGTTCAAGAAAGCCTGTGGAAATATTACTGGGTATCTTGCTTATCCGTATGCTTGTTATGACTTTTGCATAGGTCTTGTTTCGCTGCTCGCGTTTGCATTTGTTCTGCTGGGTTTATCGTGATAGGCTTAAATTCGTTCTGCCATTCCATATGATCCTTCGTTCTTGAAATTCCTTCTCTTGTTGAAGTGGCATTTACGAAAGAAATTTTTATTTTTATGCTTACTCTGCTGATTTGTTGACCTTTTGTCTTGCCCCAAAAATTTCTTTTGGTGTAGCTGACTTTGTCATCAATGCAGGTGGCGGGAAACGCAGCCCATATGCATTGAGAATAAAGGCAGGACAGGTAAGAAATAAGAATAGATATAAAAAATAAGGTTGTTTAGTTTAGTCTGTGCTTTCCGTTGCTGGTTATGTTATTGAAATTGGGGACATTACATGAGATGTTGCATTTCTTTTTTTGTAGGGCATTGTAGATATATTAAAGTCACAGAGTGGTCCAACAGTGTGCGTTCTGTCGGCAATTTGACCAGTTTCCGTCCTGGATATGCGTCCAGATGAATCCTTTGGTGCCTTTAACTTAAGATACGAGGCATGATTTGATCCCAACTCCCATCTTGTTTTTACATATTCTGGGCTTTGCTTTCAATTCTGACATCATTTTTGGGGATGAGTGTTTGTCTCACTCATGGACCGTGGGAAAAAAATAATTATAATATGTAATTCTCAAGTAAAGTGAACCTAACATGATAACCGGATATAAAGAATGAAAAAATGCACTAAGATTCTGTGTTCTTTTCACAAAATGAGAGAAATGAATACAATCAAATATGTCATTCATCATATTAGTATTATTTTTTTCCCAAAAAGAAGTTTCTCAATTCTTAAAATTGCAGCTATAGGATAAGTTGCAGTTATTTTTTGTTGCAATTTGTATTAATTTGTTGTAGGAAAACATGTTGATTGAAGTTGCTTCTTGTAAAAAAAATAAAAATTTCTTTCTTTAGCTGATAGTTTTTTTCTGGGCATTTTATAATTGATTGTGACGCAGGACAAGTTTTACTTTTAGATAGTGTGATCGACATCAATGTATTCAGCTGTGCAATTGTTGCGGAATGTATGATATCGCATTCCTGTTTGTACTGGAACAATTTTCATTCCAGTTATGCTTGTGGAATATGATTTTGCATGCATTGAAACATGGAATATATGTAGAAGTATGCCAAAATTGTCAATATTGGACGCACTACAACTTTTGTGGTTGGAAGGGAAATAAATTGTTCTTGAAATGGATCTCAGGAAATGATAGGCTTCTTTCATTTTTATGCCAAATAATGGGCATTCCATTTAGCATCTGCAGTCTTCATTTTTAGCGTGAGGATATATGATGATGCCTTCAGTTTCACCTGATGGGTATGCTTCGTGTTTTGTTACAATTGTTTATACTTTGTCCCTTTTTTTGTCTGCATACATAAAAAATCATGGTTTCACTTTTATTGCAATAGGAAC
Source organism: Diospyros lotus (assembly GCF_014633365.1). Lineage (NCBI taxonomy): Eukaryota > Viridiplantae > Streptophyta > Magnoliopsida > Ericales > Ebenaceae > Diospyros > Diospyros lotus. The sequence continues at coordinate 2,475,220 of NC_068339.1, forward strand.
TAAACATAGAACAACTTAACTATTATCTTCAGAACTGGGAGGGTTGGTTCAATGCCATTTTTCTTCCCTTTTTGGTTTTCTGCAGTAAAGAAGTCTGCTATTGTTGGCAGATGTGTGGTATAATTTAAAAAAATCTGCTTCACATCAGATTTTAACATCTGAATTAACCACAGTAATCTGAAATTGTTCTTCTATGTGATTGCAGGTCTGGTTCAGATGTAAAGCTATGTTTCAAACCCTTGACCCTTCAACTTGGAGGCAAATGGTGGATAGTCTCCAGGAGGCTTCATATTCAGCCTGAATCTTACCATTAGTGCAAGGGGCATAGCTTTTCTATTTCTTTTCCTTGCATGCCTCAAGGTGGCAAAGCACCATATGATATGATTTTTTCTACTGCATAAGAAAGGGAATGTGTGCTTGGGCAGCAAGGCTGAAGCCTAGAACATGATGGAACAGCTATTATCCTCAAAGGTGCTCTTTTCATTCTTGCCTTTCTCATTGTTTCTTATGATTATATGGTCATCACAAGCTTTAGGGTTTTTCAATCTAGAGAAGTCCCCTGATACCTGTCAACTGTCAGAATAAGGCTGATGTCTTCCAAGTTTTTTGGTTGGCATGAATGGGAAATTTGTATCTGTAATACCTTGTTTGGGTAGGAAAGCATGAACGCTTTTGAAGAGGCCATGAATTGTAATTTGTGTTTGTGCTGCTGCTTTTGAAGAGGTCATGAATTTTAATTTGTGTTTGTGCTGACATACCAGGGGCTTCAAATGAGTAATAACAATGGTTTTTGTGATTTGAGAGTTGGGTGTCTAACCTGTCAGTGGTTTTGAATAGGAAATTTGTATCTATGTTTGATGTGGGTTGTGGAAGCTATGAATGCTTGTTAAAAGGGTCGCCATGCATGTTGATATTTCTCCCTGGTTTGCCTATGCTTAACTTTATTTTTTGGGTGTTTACATGTGGCCTGTTATTTGGCTTGAATATTTTCAGTCAAGTATTTGCCATATTATCCTGGAACTTGATTTTTACAATTTTATTGAATTTATAGACTTCAATCTCTCTTTTGATAGCTATATTTTCATTATTAATTCAACTCGGGAAGCACCTTATTTTGTTTTAACTCTCAAGTGAATGCGTCAACTTTTTAAGTCATTTATGGGTAATAAAGTTAGGGCAATTTTTAAAATTCGTTGCCTTAATAAATGCATTATCACATCTCTTATCAAATAAAAGAAGTCATATTTCTACACGTGACGTGACGCCAAATGAGGGATAGAATACGTAATTATAAACAATTGTTTATATACCAATCAAAACATAATATTATATATTTTTTCCTTATCATTAACTTGTTTTTTAAATCAAACTATTTGATTTTTCTTTTTTATGTTGTTTCATAATATCAAATCAAATTTATTTTTCTTTTTTTGACCAAATTATAGTAATTTTTTTGATACATAATAATATTACAATTTTTCATAAATCAGTTTAATTAGACTCTTTGGCGTGTGTTATTTTGAAATCTATTATATTATTTAAACAAAAATTTAAAATCCGTTGTAGTTTTTTAAATTAAAAAATTATTCTTTCAAATTTTTTATTTTAAAATGTCAGTATATGTTTCTTTTACACGAGACTTTATAATATTTTTAAAAAATTAATGCCTTCTCTATTTACAACTCCGTGGTTCATGTTGATATAATTTTATAAAGCTAAATAGAAAGTATATACATAAATTAATTAAAATCTTTTTTTATTCTTTTGACAAGAAAAGTTTAGAAAATTTTACAAGTTTTTAAATTTACCGTGGATTTAATAAATTTTAGGATATTTTAATAAATTAAAATATTTAATACTTAATAAAACAAGTAATCTATATCTTAATTTGGTTAGTCCCTTATAATATGCTTTATTTTAAAATTTTCTAATTTTGTTAAATGCTAATAAAAATATTTCACTCCATATCTACCATTAAAATCTTTAGAATCTTCAAAATCTTGATAACAATATTTGGAAATCTTTTTGATGCATGAATCTAAGATTAGGGTTAGGGCTTGGAATGCTTTAAAAAGGCATTTGTTGGGTTGAGTCTGAAGACAAGATTAGAGCTTAATAATGTTTAGGGCAAGATGTGACTTCTCAGTTGGCGACTTGCTTGCAATGATCAATGAATTGCTTTTGATGAGTAGATCTTTCTTTGATGAAATATTTAATGATTGGGGCTTCTTTAGATTTAACAGTTCTCTCGTAGGTAAATTTAGATACTAGCCTATTCTTCCAAATAACAAATATTGTGTAGATTTTGTTTTTTCAACGATCTCATATAATTACTTGTTTGGTTTGATGATCAAAATTTCTTGCAGAAGATGAAACTTTTTTTTTTTTTTCTGAACATTGAATCAATGATTTACCACATCTGTCGATTTGCTTAGAATTGGCTCTTCCGACAGTCGGAACAGCTTAAGAGGCTTGCAAGAGTAGTCCAGAGGGGTGAAGTGACGGTTTGGAAGAAGAGAGGGAACCAAACATGCAGCAAGTGGAGATGTTGACAACTCTGGTAATATTAGAGGAGGTTTTGGCTCCTACAGCAGAGTTGGATCAGATACAGACACACCTGTAGACTCCAAAAACTTCTTGTTGTGTGTGAATGTATGTGTGGAAATGTTTGTTGTCTCTGGTGAGAGGAGATTCTAAATGAGTATAAATAACTTAAATCATGATATTGAGTCTGGACTCTACGGGACACCCAAATTTTGTGAGCAGACAAACTCAAATTCACACGTGTGCTCTGCCGTCCGTCCAGTCAGTCGGGTCGAATCAATAAAAATAAAAATAATATATTTTTTAATAAAAATTTATTTAATATATTATTTTAATCTTAATTATCCGAACACCTTTCCGGAAATTGTTGGCCTCCCAGATGATTTCCTGCGGTGCTATGGCGGTCCCAGCCCAACACCCTTTACATGACGGATTTCATGCAGTGTTTTCCGGTTTTGTCTCCTCCATGTCGCAGTCCCAGCTTCCAGATTTTCAGCCCCAGTTTTCTGCCTTGCTGTTGCGCCTTTTCTATTTAATTGTTGGGGCGAGTTCGGCTTTTAAAGCCGAACCTTCATCCTTCTTAGGGGTTGGAGCAACCTCGAAAAAATCCCTTTGTTTTGTGCGTTTCCCTTCTACATGATATGAAAATTCTGAACAAATTTCCTCTCCATTTAACTGTTCACCAGAGAGCATGAGAGCTCAATTCCTTTCTCCAATCTTTCTTCTATCTAAAACAGAAAGCAAATATCACTTCTAATTCTGTCAGCTTCGGCGGTTGTTGGCTGCTATTCTGCCGGTGAGATCGTTTCATCTTGTTAAGGCGAATCTTGTTAAGACCATCGCCGTAGTCTACTAATTGCCGGTGCAGGGTGATTTTGTCTCAAGGATAGCGCGTTTGCGCAACTCGATATCTATCATATTTTCTATTCATTGTGATCTTGCCGTCTTCATAGGCCATAAATTATAGCTTTCTTGTACCGGTTTTATATTAATATTGCTGTTTACCCAAACAAAACTTGCTACCATGGGTGAGATAGCACTCCCGATGGTTTTGGTGTGATTGAGACAGTACACAAACCAATATGATCATCTAAAAATTTCTTTGAAATTTGTATTTCAAACTGGGCAGTTGATTTTGATTAGCGATGCCATCAACCTGGAAAACTTGATTCCTTGCCAAGTGATGGGAGCTAAAATCTTAAAAGGACAAGTCTTTGTAGAAATATTTGTTTCAATCCAATTGTTAGTATTAATATTATAATTTTTGCTTGCTGTTAATGTAAGCAGTTTAAGGGTTTAATTTGGGGGATAACCTCCATCGCTAAGCACAGAGTAGGTTTATCTTTTTAAGATATGAGAGTTGGTGCCTGTCTAACTTCTCAGGGTCAAGAATGGGAAATTGTATCTATTTGTTATTTGGATTATAAAATATCATGCTTTGAAGAGGCCATGAATTGTATTTTTGTGGTTGTGTTGCCTAACAAATAGCTTGAAACTTCCAAATTTAGGCTATTTTGGCATTTATTTGTTCTTTTTCTTCTTTGGCTATTTTGCAAAGCTCCCCTTAACATTTAAGCTAGACACTTGCATAGGATTTATTGAAATATGCTCAACATTTTCTGATTGTTTTTTGCAATGGAAAGAGAAGAAGCTGGCACAGAGATTACTAATTCTGTTGGATGATCCACTACTTGTCTCCAGCTTTAATGTTTTATAGGGGGAGCATTGGTGCAAACCTTTGCTTTAAATTTTAAACAGTAATTTTCAAATAACTTATTCTAATTGGCAATATGACTTATATTTTGCTTATATTATCAAATTCTAGTGAAGTCTAAGGAAGAGACCTCTAATGGTGGGAAATTTGATATGTTCTTAAAAGAAGTTTGGTAGCTATCGTAATCTCCAAAATATTAAAGGTACAGTCTAACTAGACCAAACCTGAGGGAGGATAGGGTAATATACTCTTGACTAATGGTTAGGGGGTTTAAAGTTCTAGGCCTACCAGTACACTACAATACCAACAATTCTCTCATCTCTTCCCTAAAATCTCACCCGTAACAGTAGAGATTTTCCTAGAATCAAGAGCAGTGATGGCCGAAGAACCTATGTGATAAGATTTTTGTTATCCTTATTTATATTTTTCACATTTCTTTTATTGTCATATATATGTACACACCTTTGTGTTAAGTCATAGCCAGCAGTTTATATACACTTGTGGAATTAGGTGTTTTTGGCATTTAATGATTTTCACTTTTTAGCTATTTGCAAAACTCTTTTTTCCTTTTTAGTAAGACCTCTACACTGAATGTATTGAAATATACTTAACTAATTACTATTTCTTGAGAAGAAGTCGGCGCCGAAGATTCTAATTCTGTTGGTTGAATCACTACTCGTGCCCAGATTTCAAGTTTTATTGACGAAGCTTTGGTGCAACCCCTTAGTCTAGGGCAAAGACAAAGAAAAATTTATCTTATAATGTTCTTTATTGTTTCAATATTTATGCATCTCACATGCATAAAGTTTGCACTTTGCCTTGCCCTTTAATTTCTAATCCTTCAGAATTTTTTGGTGACCATCTTTACACTATTATTATAGTTATCTTGTTTTTTTGTTAGTGATGTATGAAACTTGTTTTCAATGAGATTAGCTTTGATTTGTTGATTCATTTGTAAAATATGGTTCTATTGGAATTCGTTTTATACGTGCATTATCTATTTCAAATATGGAGATTGTCACATTTTTATAAGCTATTATTATGATGGTCACGTCACTTCATTAAAAGTATTGTACATGGCACTTCATTATAAATTTCTTTCTTTTTTTTACAATAACAATTTTTTTATTAAATTATCAATCTATAGCATTGTTTAACAAAGGGCTTTGTTAAAAAAAGAAAAATAAAAAAGTTTAAGAATGAGCGAGCTATGATAGGGAGGAAAAATTTGATATAATTTTCGAAAAGTAGGGTAGCTAAAATATTTTCAAAATATTGGAGGTCCCCTATAAAATAGACCCAAAATATGGGACGTTCACGTAATTAAGTAAAAGTTTACTTTCCTATATATAGGTATCGGGCTAAGATTTTCCGGATCGAAACGGAGAGAGTTTAGGGTTCCGCCCCCTGACGAAGAGGAGGACGACGACGAAGGTGTTGTAAATTTCATTCGTTCTTCATGTCCATTGTTATCCTATTTGTTTTAATTCTCTTTTCCTCTTGCTTGCTCTTCAGCAAATGAAGGAGAGAGAGCGTTTAGGGTTTCAGAATGATTGAAAATCTAGATCGGCCGCTTGCTGCCACGGATCTGGAGGCCGGCTGGTGCGGGAGAGCCGACGGCGAGAAGTGGGATCCGATGGCTGTCCAGAAGTACTTTGAGGGTGGCATGCACCGTGGCCTGAACGGTTCAAGAAAGCCTGTGGAAATATTGCTGGGTATCTTGCTTATCCGTATATTTGTTCCGTCTTTTGCATAGGTCTTGTTTCGCTGCTCGATTTTCCATCGGTTCTGCTGCTTTTATCGTGATAGGCTTAACTTCGATGTGCCATTCCATATGATCCTTCTTTCTCGAATGCCTTCTCTTGTGGAAGAGGCATTTACAGAAAGAAATTTATTTTTATGCTTAATCTGCTGGTTTTGTTGACCTTTTTTCGGCCCCCAATTTCTTTTTTTTTTTTTTTTTTGGGTGTAGGTGACTTTGCCGTCAATGCTGTACGAGGGAAGTGGAGCGAATATGCATTGACAATAAACCCAGGACAGGTGAGAAATGAGAACAGATAAAAAAAAAATAAGGTTGTTTAGTTTAATCATTGCTTCCCGTTACTGGTTATGTTATTGAAATTGGTGGCATTACCTGAGATGTTTCATTTTTTATTTTGTAGTACATTGTAGACATATTAAAGTCACAGTAGTCCAACCGCCATTGTTCTGTCCACTACTGGTCCAGCTTCCATTGTTGATATGTGTCCAGATGAATCCTTTAATTTGGACATTTGGCGGCTTCAAAAAATGGAAGCAGGAAATGCAACTGGTGTAGGAAGCAAGGTGAAGGCTAGCACAAAGTTTTTCAACTCTGTCCAAAAACTGCCACTTCCTTCACTGTCTTCCTGGTGCATATACAATGCGATTGTGTTGCCGGTGCACCTGGCTCCCCGGCTTTAAGGCTGATGTCTTCCACATGTCTTTTGGTGGGCATGAATGGGAAATTTGTATCTGTAATTGTTGTGTGGGTAGGAAAACATGAATGCTTTTGAAGAGGCCATGAATTGTAATTTGTGTTTGTACTGCTGCTTTTGAAGAGGCCATGAATTGTATTTGTGTTTGTACTGCTGCTTTTGAAGAGGCCATGAATTGTAATTTGTGTTTGTACTGCTGCTTTTGAAGAGGCCATGAATTGTAATTTGTGTTTGTGCTGACATACCAGTGGCTTCAAATAACAAACTACTATGGTTTTTGTGATCTAAGAGTTGGTGTCTAACCTTTTTAGTGATATCTAGCCTTAAACTAATGAGTAAGGTGTCTAACCCTTCAGTAGCTTTGAATAGGAGACGGAATAATTACAAACAATAGCTTTATATATCAATCAAAATATATAATATTATATAATTTTATCATTAATTTATTTCTTGAATCAAACTATTGCATGTCACTCATGGCTATTTAATTTGTCTTTTCTATTTTGTTTTATAATGTCAGTAATTATTTTCTTTTACAGGAGATATATTTAAAATTTCGAAAAGATTAATGCCTTCTCTATTTACAATTCCAATTTGGGGTGATGGTTCATGTTGATATAATTTTATAATATTATATAAAAAATATATACAAAAATTAATTAAAAGTTTTTATACACCACTCAAGCTCGACCTCTATTTTTTTTTCTTTTGATAAGAAGAAGTTTAAAGCATTTAACATGTTTTAAAATTATTGTGGATTTAATAAATTTTAGGATATTTTAATAAATTTAAATATTTAATACTTAATAGAACAAGTGACTTATATTTTAATTTAGCTAGAGATGACATTAATTGTAATGATTAATTCTTTATAATATGAATTATTTTAATTTTATTAAATATTAATAAATATATTTCACTCCATGTCCTCCATTAAAATCTTTAAGATCTTCAAAATCTTGGTAACGGAAATCTTGAGAATGCATGAATCTAGGGTTAGGGTTAGGGCTTGAGAATGTTTTAAAAAGGCATATATGTTGGATTGAGTTTGAAGATAGGATTAGGGGTTGATAAGATTTAGAGCAATGTGTGACTTCTCGATCAACGACTTGCTTGCAATGATCAATGAATTGCTCGTGACAAGTAAATTTCTCTTTGACGATGCATTTGATGACTAACATTTCTTTTTCTCTAGATTTAACAGTTCTTTAGTAAGTAAATTTTGACACAAAAAAAATTTTCCATGCAAAAAATGGTGTGAGTAGATTCCGACTTTAAATGATCTCATATAGTTATTTGTTTGGCTTGATGATTCAAATTTTTTACAGAAGATGGAATTGTTTCTTTCTAAACAATGAATCAATGATTTACCACATTTGTCGATTTGCCCAGAGTTAGCGGTTCTGGCTGTCGGAATTGCTCTAGAGGCGGGGTAGAGGACAAGGAGGATAGTCCACATGGTGAAGTCATGGTTCGAAAGAATATAGAAAACTAAATATGCAGTAGCTGGAGAAGCAGACAACTCTGCTAATATCAAATGAGGTTTCGATTCCTACAACGATGTTGGATCAGATACGGGCAAGAAGGCAGCCTCACGACGCTTATAACTCCAAAAACATGCTGCCATGGGTTAGATTTCTATTTAGCCATTCAATGCGAACTATAGATTTGCACATCACGGACCAACTTCGAAGTTTTCCAACTTGGATGAGGCCACTTTGACGGTCCCCCAATTTTGGCAACGTCCCCAAATCTACAGCACTGCCGACGGTTTTGATGTGACTGAGACAATACACACACCAATATAATCATCTAAGAAATTCTTTGAAATTCGTATTACCAACCTGGAAAACTCGACTCCTTTCAAATTGATGGGGAGTTTAAATCCTAGAAGGATAAGTCTTTGTAGAAATCTTTATTTCAATCCAACTATTAGTATTAATATTATAATTTTGCTTGCTGGTAATGTAAACATTTTAAGGGTTTAATTTGGGGGATAGCCTCCATCGCTCTTAAAGCATAAAGCAGGTTTATCTTTTTAAGATATGAGAGTTTGTGTTTGTCTTACTTCTCAGTGGTCAGAAATGAGAAATTGTATCTATTTTTTATTTGGATTGAAAAATATGATGCTTTGAAGAGGCAATGAATTGTATTTCTATGATTGTGTTGACTAGGAGTGTTCAAAAAAACTGCCAGATTGTGGTTTCCGATCGAACTGAACCGGATCGGACCGAACCGGCTGATTTTTTTGAAATAGCGGTCCGGTTCAATTTGGAAAACTGCCAAACCACGCGATTCACGGTTTGGTAGATCGACGGTTCAATTTTAAACTGAACTGCCTGCATATATAATATATAATGTAAAAATATATATAATTTAGATATTATAAATATAAAAAAGGGCAGGCGGTCTTCGACTCTTCCTCTCCTCTCACTCTCCTATTTTCCCCCCAATTAATCAAACCCTAACCCTAAGCCTTACCTTCGCTGCCGCTGCCACTGCCTCCCATTGCGTTGAGATCCATTGCCCTCCACTGCTGATATCTCCACAGCCTTCCACTGTCGCCATCCACAACGCTGTAGCCGATGGTTGCTGACTCGTTGCATCTCACTCTCACTCTCGTTCTCTGCTGGTGGTCTGGTCGCTGTGGCGCTCCCTCTGCCTCTTTGTCGCTCTCGGCTTTGGTTCATTGCACGTCGACCTCTCTCTTTCTTGCTCTCAGACCTTTCACTCTTGATCCGTTCTATGGACGTTAACTTCGGGCAGCTCGGTGGCCAGCGGTAGCCATTGTGCAGGCTGCCCAGCGCCCCTGCCTCTCTCTCGCTCTCTTTCACTACCACTATAAGTTCTCTCATTCACTGCTCTATTGGGTTCCAGGTGACTATTCTATGGGTTTAGTTGCTGGCATATTAGGGTTTCTTGTTTCTCAAATTGCAAAAATAGATTGCTCGGTCTGTTAAGAGGTGCAAACCGTATTTGGTGTATTTTTTTGGCCAAACCTCTGCTTTTAATCAATATTGCATCAGACCGCGAAACCGCACCAGACCGCATCGTAATTTGGTGCGATCTGGTGCGGTTTCGCCAACCAAACCAAACCGTGCGGTTTGATGTGTTGAAAATTGTCCAAATCGCACCGTGAACACTCCTAGTGTTGACGTAGAAATGGTATGAAACTGTCAAATTTAGGTGCTTTTGGCATTTGTTTGTTCCTTTTCTTCTTTGGCTATTTTGCAAAGCTCCCCTTAACATATAGAAAAGACCAGGGGCGGATGTAGTAGTAGATTTGGGGAGAGCTGGCCCTCAGATCCATAAGCCATTTCAGTCCTCCTTCCCCCAAATGGGCCAAAGTTTTCTTGCAGATTTGGGGGAGGGCTAAATCTGGGGGGAATGCAGCCCGTGGCGTCCCCCCACCCCCAACCTTTGCACAAGATTTATTGAAATATGCTTAGTATTTTCTAATTGTTATTTGCAATGGAAAGAGAAGAAGGATGCACTGAGCGTACTAATTCTGTTGGATGATGCACTACTTGTCTCCAGCTTTAATTCTTTATGGTGAGAAATTTGGTGCAGCCCTTTGCTTGTAATTTTCAAGTAACTTATTCTAAAGTTACTTTTGGCAATATGACTTATATTTTGCTTATATTATCAAATTGTAGTGAAGTCTAAGGAAGAGATCTCTAATGGTGGGAAATTTGATATGATCTTAAAAGAAGTTGGGTAGCTATTGTATTCTCCAAAATATGAGGGGTACTGCCTAACTAGATGTTAGGGTAATGTACTCTTAACTAATGGATATAGAGGGTTTAAATTCTAGGCCCACTAGCACACTACAATGCCAACAATTCTCTCCTCTCTCCCCTAAAATCTCACACATAAAGGAAGAGAGTTTCCAGAATCAAGAACAATGATGGCCGAAGAACCCACATGGTAAGATTTTTTTATCCTTTTATTTTTTTTTTCACATTTCTTTTATTGTCTTCACTTGTTGTTCAACAAATGTATGTTGGTTTGTTCAGCAATGTATATATATGTACATATCTTTGTGTTAAATCAGAGCCTGTAGTTTATATACGCCTGTGAAATTAGGTGATTTTGGCATTTAACTGTTTTCTCTTTTTAGCTATTTGCAAAACTCTCTTTTCCCTTTTTTTTTTTTTTTTTTAAGTGAAAGAGATATGTACAAAACACAAACTAAGGCATACCCTAGTCTTTTCCTTTTCCTTTTCAGGAAGACTCTTGCACAGAATGTATTGAAATATACTCAGCTTGACTAATTACTGTTGGTATTTTATGAAGAAAGAAGAAAATGAAAGAGAAAAAAAATCAAAGCGAAAGTCCTTTTTTTTATTCAATCGTAAACTCCAATTTATACAACTAAAATGTAAATTGAAATGAGCATAAAGAGGAAAATAATATGGCATAATATCTATTCAAAACAACTAACAAACAATATCAGATATTTGCTATTTTATTGGTTATGGATAATCCTATTTTATTTTGACTTCTTCAAACCACATCAGCAGCTACTAAGTCAAAATTCAACACTCCTCCTAGACTTTGAGGCTGCAAATGCAAAGCATTTTAATTTTGGCATGACTTGGATATAGCATATGGGGATTTTATGATTTTATAGTTATGAGGCATAGATATGGTTATGGGTTTTGGGGCATAGGCATTTTTTTTTTTGGGTATAGGCATTTTTTTTTGGGCATAGGCATGGATATGGTTTTTTGAGTAGAGTTAAAATAACTCCTCCTCCTCATGTTGATAAGCAGCAGCTCTAGCTTCTCCTTCTTGTTGTTGTGATCTGCAACATCCATTTAAATCTAGAAGGATTCCTCATCTGACAGATATATATGGATAAACCATCTTCTGCACAGTTAGATCTTCCATCATTTTTTCCAAAGCTTCCACTAACAAACCAGAACTTTTTTTCCAGGCTGACGATGAACCTTGAGAAACACCAACCTTAGATGCAGAAGCAGTTCCATTATGAGAAACTTGGTCCACAACCTCAGCATTCTTTGATGATTCTAACGCAGTTGTTTCCTCAAAACCTCCAAAAGAACTTTTTTGTAATGTTTCTTCAAGAGAAACATCTACAAACGCATATTTCTTTGGGCCCTCCATTTTTTGTTTACTCAATCTCACAGGTCCCTCAAGAAGAAGGGCTCTGATACAATTTGTTGGTATTTTATAAAGAAAAAAGAAAATGAAAGGGAAAAAAAATCAAAGCGAAAGTCATTTTTTTTATTCAATCGTAAACTCCAATTTATACAATTAAAATGTAAATTGAAATGGGCATAAAGAGGAGAATAATATGGCATAATATCTATCCAAAATAACTAATAAACAATATTAGATATTTGCTAATTTATTAGTTATGGATAATCCTATTTTATTTTGACTTCTTCAAACCACATCAGCACCTACTAAATCAAAATTCAACTATTACTATTTCCAAAGAAGAAGTTGGCACTGTTGGTTGAATCTTGTACCCAGGCTTCAAGTTTTACTGGCAAAGCTTTAGTGCAGCCCTTTGCTCCAGGACAAAGACGAAAGAAAGTTCATTTCCTTTATACTCTTTTAAATCTTTGGTTGTTGCTTGACATCTTGATTCACTGCTTGGATTGCTTGGATTGCCATCAACTTGTATATAGCTTCTATGGATACTTGTTTGAGAGCTTGGAATGAAGCTGGCATCAACGCTAATGGTGGCTTGAAGAACTCGAAGCAAGAATGGAGTCCTTTCCATTTGGTACTCAGCAAATCCAAGCCATGCACAAACACTTTCAATATAAGCATATGAGATTTGTCATCTCAATTTATCTTGTAATCTTCTTGTCCATGTTTGTCTTGCATGGAAAAAGGAGCAAGTGTACAATGGAAATTCACTTTTCTTATCTTTTTTTTTTTTTTTCCATCAGAAGGAGAACATGGAACATAAAGAACACAATCATCCAAAGCAGTAGAAAGAAAAGCATATGAGATTTGTCATGTCAATTTATCTTATAATGTTCTTATATGTGTCTGTCTTGCATGCATGGGTAAAGGAGCAAGGGGTACAATGGAGATTCAGTTTTCTGTTTTTTTTTTTTTTTTTTTTGTTCAAGAGGAGAGCACGAAACATAGACAACACAATCATCCAAAGCAGTAGGAAGAAAAGCACAGGGGAGATACTCTTTCCGAACCTTCTTACAAGGCATCAAGACACCCTTTTTTGCCAACAACTTCTCAAGCTGATTATAATATCATTAAATGGGAAATTCCATTGCATGACACGTGTATTGGAATTCATTTTCTGTTGGCACTCTGTTGCAAATATGGAAAAAATGACACTTCTATCATTTATAATTTGATCTCCAAATGGTGTATGAGAATGCCGTGGCCAGTTCCCTGAGAAGGCTAGGGATTCTGCTGATGATGCTGAACTGAAGCTGCAGCTGCTGTTGATGGAGCATCTATGGGACTGGCCGTAAGGATCTTGTGGGATTAAGAAGGCACATATTTCGCTATTACCACGGCAGGCATAAGGAACTTTAACAAGCCAAAAACACGCCCCCTTTACCCTATAACTATAAGTATACACCAATTTCACCCATAGGGACTCCTTATTCCCTACAAGCAAACGCCAAATAAACTTGGAAACCAAGACTTGATTTTAAGCATACATAGGCTTAAGACCTAGACCCTCCTACTCTTTTGGGCAGCAAATCTCACGCCAAGCTACCTTGGTTCTATGGGGGTTCGCCTCATTGTCACTCCAAAGGAAATTACGAATAATCTACTCAATCTCATAGATCACCCTTTTCGGGAGGATGAAAACAGACGCCCAATACACATAGATGGTGAATAAAACAGACTGAGCTAACTACAGACACCCCTCAAAGGAGAGCAACCTACTACGCCAACCACAATTCCTATTCCAAACTTTATCAATGATGGGCTAGCAAACCTCTCAAGATAGCTTGGTGGATAGCAAAGGCACCCCTAGATATCTCATAGGCAAATCACCTCTATGAACACCAGAGGTATTAATAATATTCTCTCTCAAGGATTCGTCCCTACAAGAGACGAACCAATCACTCTTTAGAGGATTGGCCTTGAGGCTAGATAAAGAAGTGAATATCTTCAAATAGGATTTTAAGATGCTTGCTGAAGTAGGGTCACCATGGGAAAATAGGAGAAGATCATTTGCGAACATGATCATCACCATTTGAGTCTGCTTGCATTTCCAATGGAGTTGGGGACCTCGAGTACTGGCTCACAATACCATGCAAGGTTTGCATCACAAGAACAAAGAGATAAAGGGACAGAGAATCCCCTTTATGTAGTGAAAAGGGTGCAGATAACGTTAAGGAGTCTGGTGAAGGGGAATCTGATCTAATGCCAAGAAGTCAAATTTTTGGCTCCTAAATATAGTTTTTCACTATAGATGTTTTATCCACAATTTTAAATTGCATAACCAAAAAATAAGATTTTACTATAAAAATATTAAATTGTAGTTAAAAGATAAGTTTAATTTTTTTAAATTAAAAATAATGAAAAATATAAAATATAAAATACAAAAAATATAAAAAAAAATTAGCTATATAAACTTGTCCTTATTGTTATTATTATCACTGTATTCTTTGTGAATTAATCTCATAATATGTAGCCTTTTGATTAAATTTTTAACAACAAATTAATATATTTGATTTTCTATATGAACTCCCAGATGTCATCACATAAGAAGCACAGAGGAAGCACATGCATTAAATAATATGCATTGCAAATATTTGACTATTATCCCATGAATTAGCCTTGTTGTCTCATATATATATTTACAACTAAACATGCCTTTATTGTTTTTTTTTAATTTTCATGTAATTAAAAAATAATTATAAATTAAACATATATTTTCATGTTATATTAATATTATATGTTTTAGTTTTTTTTCGTTGTTTTCAGTCTCTTCTTCGTTGTTTACATTAAAAGGCAGTTAGAAAAGATATTCTATGACGATAAAAATAACTATTTTGGTAGAGAGTCATCACTAGACTAGTTTGGAACAACTATTTCTAAGCTATGAGTGTGGTTAGTTCTCTTTATTCAAATTATTAATAAATCTAACATTGAAACAAATTATACTAATTTGTGTGATCTTTCTTTTACTTTTGTTTTCAAGGTGCTTAGCATGCATAAGTACCAGAGAAAGAAAGATCTTTGGAGCTAAATTTTCATATTGTATTAATTTTTAGTCATTTCCGTTTTAGGATTTAGTGTTGCTATCATTACATGTATTGATATTACGTACTAGTTACATTCAAAACACTTTGAGATTGTGGAGATTGTGTTTGACATTTGGTATATTTTATGTGATTAATTGAAAGTTTTTGAAATTATATATTGTATTTTAAATTTCCTCTAGATTGTATAGGTTGGTGTAGGTTTAAACAAAAATATTATTCCCAAAAAAATAATTTTATTTTTTTGCTAAGAAATTGAATTTAGCAATATCGTAGTGGTATATTAGTTGTATATAGAATTAACTATGAAAATTTAATTATTGATTATAAAAATATTGGTAGAGAAAATCAATTTGCTACAAAAATTAATATGATTAGCTATAATTTGTGTAACACCCCTATTCTCAGTATTTTTTTTTCTTGCACATACAAACTTTACCGATATATCTATATTAGCTCATTATACATTTCTATAAAATGAATTGAAACCTGAATCTTGCACAATAATTAAGGAACAAAATAATATCTTCATTCTCTTAGTTAACCTCAAACCGTAGAGTCATACAACATAAAGAGTAAGGTTTATATCCGCACAATTTACATAAGGCTCATTCTTCAATAATCCCCTTTTTCTTCTCCTGACTCGATTCACTTGGAATATGGAAATATTCTAGGGATATTGTTAAATTAGATGATGAATCATCCAAATGAGATTCTATTCAATAAAATCTCATGCATATATGACATGCAAAGTGCAAAATGCATCATCTTTCCTTTCATGCTAATTATCATTTATGTGACCCTACTTCAAAGGAAGGGATGTGCTTCAAACATCCATGATAGATTAGCGATATCATCATTTCATATGCAATGCATGCCAAAAAATATTTAAAATGTACATATGCATCACAACACATCATATGAATGCATTTCTAGATGTATAAGGCATCATAACACATGACAATATGACAAATGAAGCATTTGCGTATTATTTTAAAAAATAACCCTCACATAATGTCATACCAAGTTTGGGTAAACGTACCGCTCACCTTGACTTAGCATCTCAGTCTTTCTCAATATGCGTGCACTGATCTCGAAATGCGTGTCTAGATAATTTTCTAACCAAAATATCTGAAATATTAATAAAATATATTTTTCTATTTTTCAGATTTTTTTATAATTTTTCACATTTTTTTCCCTATTTCCCTTTTTTTCTTATTTTTTTTATTTCTTACATTTCACACACTTAGCGCGTGCTCCCACATGCCTAACTTCAATCATCTTCCCCAATTGCTTCTTCGCCAGCCAACCACCTGGTTTGTTTTAAACTTCTTGATTTCTTCTCTTTCGTTGCCCTACTTCTTCCCCAAACACGTTGGGACCACTTCCAACCTAAAAATCTAGCCAAAGACACCTTGATTTGGCCGTAACTCTCAGCCTTGGCATACCTTCGATTTTCTAGCCACTTCTCGAAATACCTTTAAATTGACATCAAAATGCCTAAACTGATCCTCAAAACCTCGAGAATAAAAGCCTTTTATCTGTTTCACTCAATTTCTAGCTCCCCGAACTCACGTACCCGGCCTCTAAATGTTATGAAAAATGTTTGGCCAAAAACCCTCTATTTATAGTCATTCTGGCTTATTATCAATCCAATCGGTCGGGGTTGCTTCCTTGCCCCCTCAAGGCTAAGCCTAGGCCATGATGGCCTTATCCTCATTCTTGGCCAGCCATTCGACTTGATAGCCGGCGACCATATGGGGCCACAACGGCCATGGTAGATTTCATACTGTCTTTTGCTATTTGGTCCCTTACTTTTGCTTCCATTGCACTTTGGCCTTCTTTCCTCAAGCCCTCAAGTTTTCTGAATTACACTTGGTCACTCGCAACTATGAGAAACTACACATTTTTTTTTAGTGTTTAGAGTTTAGGGTTTAGGGTTTAGGAAAATTTTAAAAAATTCCACTTATGCCCATAAAAATTACACTTAAGTCCTCAAGAAAATTTTTGGGTATTTCTTTAATTGCAGTTAACTCCCTCAAACATTGAATTAATAATCATTAAGATGTTTAAAATAAAAAATTAATAACTCAAAGTTACTCGAATCGTACGTTTTTCGTCCTTGAGCCCTCACAAAATCTTTGCTTTATTCTGAAAGCATTTCAAGGTTCATCCTTGAATAAAACAAGAGCCCCCTTAGGATTCTGTTGGCTTTTCGAAAATCTTTTACTATTATTTGATTTTTCAAATTGTATTTTACCTGTACCGAAAATGGGACCGAAAATTATCCCCATTTTCATTTCTTTGAGCATCATAAATCTCATCTCAACACGCTTGTCAATGTCTTACCATTTTCCATAGATATATCGTTTCGAGATATTCCCTTCTACTAATTCAACTATTTAAAATTATTAAATTGAATTCTAATTCCTTGAATCACTCAAAAGTGTAAAATCTTATTACTTGAATTTTTTCAACCTAAATTTTTTTTAAAAACTTTCAGAGTTAATTTATTTTTTTGGGGGTATTACATTCTTCCTCTTACAAAAATTTCGTTTTCAAAATTTTCTATCTCAAAGGATAAAGTTGTCTGTAAGTCAGGGCATCACATTAAAGGTTAAGGGGAGCTTTGCAAAATAGCCAAAGAAGAAAAAGAACAAACAAATGCCAAAAGCACCTAAATTTGGAAGTTTCAAACCATTTGTACGTCAACGCAATCACAAAAATACAATCCATGGCCTCTTCAAAGCATCATATTTTACAATCTAAATAAAAATAGATATAATTTTCCATTCCTGACCAGAGAAGTTAGACAGGCACCAACTCTCATATCTTCAAAAGTTAAACCTATTTTATGCTTTAAGAGCGATGATGCATCCCCCAAATTAAACCCTTAAATATGCTTACATTAATAGCAAGCAAAAATTATAATATTAATACAAATAGTTGGATTGAAATAAAGATTTCTACAAAGACTTATCCTTCTAGGATTTGAGCTCCCCATTTAACGTAGCGGAAGCCTTCTAATAATCCGTTGATTCACTCACGAATACCGGATTATAGGATTCAATCAATAACTCGTTGATTCCTAAAGAATATCGAATAAATTGAAGAGAATTGAGGGAAAATCTCAACAGAAATTTTATTCAAAATTTATCAATCGCCCCTAAACCTCCTATAACAAAGAATTTATAGGCTATAATTTGGAAAACATTCAAAAAACCCTAAATCTCGAATCTTACAAAAAAAAGCAAGATTGAGATTTTATTACAAAATTAAAAATCAGCAAGAAATAAGGAAAATCCCTCCAAACGGCATGTAAAAATTCACTCCCTAATGAAAGTTATTAGGGAATCAATTATTTCCTAAAATAGAAAATTTGTTAATTTCGAAGCCTAAACGAAGGAATTTGCCCAAAAAAGCATAGGCCTTATCAGCAAAGCTGATGACTCGAAATCATTAGCCCGATTTCCTTAAGTTAGCCTTTAAAATCGCTCAAATCACACTTGCCATAAAATGCTAAGGCCATCTCATTCACATCATCATCACTTGACAAGTGACTTATATTTTATTGCTAAGGCCATCTCGTCCACATCACTATCACTTGGCAAGTGACTTATATTTTATTGCAACAGGCACTAAACATAAAACAACTTAACTATTATCTTCAGAACTGGGAGGTTGGTTCAATGGCATTTGTTGTCCCTTTCTGCTTTTCTGCAGTAAAGAAGTCTACTATTGTTGGCAGACGTGTGGTATAATTTAAATAAATCTGCTTCACAGCAGATTTTAGCATCTGAAATAACCACAGTAATCTGAAATTGTTCTATGTAATTGCAGGTCTGTTTCAGATGTAATACTATGTTTCAAACCAGTGACCGTTCAACTTGGAGGCAAATGGTGGATAGTCTCCAGGAGACATAGTGTTTTTATTTATTTTCCTTGCATGCCTCAAGTTGGCAAAGCACCATATGATATGATTCTCACTACTGCAAAAGAAAGTGATGTGGATGAGAGGCCTTAGCATTTTATGACAAGTGTGATTTGGGCGATTTTAAAGGCTAATTTCAAGAGAATCGGGCTAATGACAGCTTCGCTGGTGAGGTTTATGCTTTTTCGGGCAAATTCCTTCATTTAGACCTTGAAATTAGCAATTTTTCTATTTTAAGAAATAATTGATTCGCTAATAACTTTTATTAGGAAGTGAATTTTAACATGCCGTTTTGAGAGATTTTTCTTATTTCATGCTGATTTTTAATTCTGTAATGAAATCTCAATCTTACATTTTTTTGGTAAGATTCGAGATTTAGGGTTTGGGATGTTTTCCAAATTATAGCCTATAAATTCTATGTTTATAGGAGGTTGTGGGGCGGTTGATAAATTTTTAATAAAATTTCTGTTGAAATTTTTCTTTAATTCTCTTCAATTTATTCGGTATTTTTTAGAATCAACGAGTTATTGATTGAGTCTTATAATCCGGTATTCGTGAGTAAATAAATGGGTTATTAGAAGGCTTCCGCTACGTCGGGATTGTGTGCTTGGGCAACAAGACTGATGCGAAGAGCATGATGGAACAGCTATTCTCGAAGGTGCTCTTTTCGTTCTTGCCTTTCTCATTGTTTCTTATGATTATATAGTTCATCACAAGCTTTAGGGTTTTTCAATCTAGAGAAGTTCCCGATACCTGTCAACTATCATAATATTGCCAAATTTTAATATGGTATGTTTCAGCTTTAGGGTTACAGTCTTGGGGTCCTGTAAACATACCATTTGGAGCCTATGTACAGGATCCATTTCTAGCACAAGCTGCACAAGCTTTAGGGCACTAAATATAAAACAACTTAAATTTTATCTTAGTGATTAATTTAGTTTTAAGCCTGCGAAATTGTTTTTTTTATTAGCGTTTATTTTCCTTAGCTGGTATTTGTTTTTGAATTAGCATTGAATTATAGTCTTTGGGCTGTGACATGCCTTTGACCTACTAGTACAACGTACTTCTACGAGAAACTGCAACTATCATACATGCTGTATTTTGCAATAACTTGTGGAATGGGTAAGATATGCTTCATGTTGACAAATTTTCCTTTCTTTAGTTTATGCTCTTTTTATGGGCATTTTTTAATTAATAACTAGAAATATTACGAGTTTCTGACTTTAATTTCTTTGGCAGCCAATCCTTATTCGAAATTTTTCTCCACAAAAATAAATAAATAACTGTGTACGACTTGCATGTAGAAAGTTCTGATGAAGTGTGATGACTATCAGAATGATGGATTATTAAAGTGTGCCAATCTCCATATTTACCAAATCTAATCTACTCGAAAATAAGTTTCAAACATTAACTTGTAACAGAGAAACTAAATAAATAATAATATAGAGAAGGGTCACAAAAAATGAAATATAAATTTGTTAGTGTCAGATCAAATACACCTTTAGTACCATGCATAACTATCAAAGTCACATAGAATTCTTAGGGCCTAGAAATGAAACTAGAGCTGTAGGACTTTCATGTAGGCATTTCTTAGCAAGTGCCACCATCTAAATATGTGCATATATATACAGTGCAAATGTCAACCTTATGGAACACTCTTGCAATGAAATCAGAAGCCCATGGTATGATTTTTGGCATTAACTGTCCTATTCATCAAATAGAAGTACCCCTTCCAAAACAAATTTTACAGCTAGCTGAAACAAATTAAAATAACCATGAGTGAGGCAATAATTTGATTCAAGAAATAAGATAAAGATAAGAAAAACTTTATAATAAAATTATATAATATTATATTTTGATTGGTATATAAAGCTCTTTTTTGTAATTACTCCATCTCTCATTTGGTTAGACACCAACTCTCAGATCACAAAAACCATAGTAGTTTGTTATTTGAAGACACTGGTATGTCAGCACAAACACAAATTACAATTCATCGCCTCTTCAAAAGCAGCAGTACAAACACAAATTACAATTCATGGCCTCTTCCAAAGCATTCATGTTTTCCTACCCACACAAGTATTACAGATACAAATTTCCCATTCATGCCCACCAAAAGACTAGGAAGACATCAACCTTAAAGCCGAGGAGCCAGGTGCACCGGCAACACAACCGCATTGTATGCACCAGGAAGACAGTGAAGGAAGTGGCAGTATTTGGGCAGACTTGAAAAACTTTGTGCAAGCCTTCACCTTGCTTCCTACACCAGTTGCATTTCCTGCTTCCATTTCTTGAAGCAGCCAAGTGTCCAAAGGATTCATCTGGACACATATCAACAATGGAAGCTGGACCAGTAGTGGACAGAACAATGGCGGTTGGACCACTGTGACTTTAATATGTCTACAATCTACTACAAAATAAAAAATGCAGCATCTCAGGTAATGTCACCAATTTCAATAACATAACCAGTAGCGGGAAGCAATGATTAAACTAAACAGCCTTATTTTTTTTTATCTGTTCTCATTTCTCACCTGTCCTGGGTTTATTGTCAATGCATATTCGCTCCACTTCCCTCGTACAGCATTGACGGCAAAGTCACCTACACCAAAAAAAAAAAAAAAAATGTTTTGGGGGCCCAGAAAAGGTCAACAAAACCAGCAGATTAAGCATAAAAATAAATTTCTTTCGGTAAATTCCTCTTCAACAAGAGAAGGCATTCGAGAAAGAAGGATCATATGGAATGGCACATCGAAGTTAAGCCTATCACGATAAACGGAGCAGAACCGATGAAAAATCGAGCAGCGAAACAAGCCCTATGCAAAAGACGGAACAAATATACGGATAAGCAAGATACCCGGCAATATTTCCACAGGCTTTCTTGAACCGTTCAGGCCACGGTGCATGTCACCCTCAAAGTACTTCTGGCCAGCCGTCAGATCCCACTTATTGCTGTCCGCTCTCCAGCACCAGCCGGCCTCCGGATCCGTGGCAGCAAGCGGCCGATCGAGATTTTCCATCATTCTGAAACCCTAAAAGATCTCTCTCTCCTTCATTTGCTGAAGAGCAAGCAAGGGTAAAGGAGAATTAAAACAAATAGGATAACAATGGACACGAAGAAAGAATGAAATTTACAACACCTTCGTCGTCGTCGTCCCCTTCGTCGAGAGGCGGAACCCTAAACTCTCTCCGTTTGGATACGGAAAATTTTACCCCGATGCCTATATATCGGAAAAGGAAATTTTTACTTAATTACGTTAACGTCTTTGTTAATGGTCTATTCTTTACGGGCCTCCTATATTTTGAAATTATTTTAACTACCCTACTTTTCCCAAATTATATAAAAATTTTCCTCCATCTCAGAGCTTGCTCTTTCTTAAACTTTTTCTTTTTTCTTTTTTTTTTCACAATAACAGCATGACGTAAAGATGAATTCCAATAGCTAGGCAAAGAGACTTACTTGGGACAGCTTTTTTTCTACAAGTAAACTTCCCTACTAATAACGATTCAAACCTTAAATCATTGAGAGAGAACACAATGAGTAATAAAAAAAAAAAAAATTAGCCACGTACAACTTGTATGTAGATAGTTTTAAAGAAGTGCCATGACCATCAGAATGATGCATTATGAGAACGTGATAATCTCTATATTTGCAATAGATAATGCGCGCGTAAAACAAATTCCAAAACAACCATGTCTTGCAAATGAATCAATAAATCAAAGCTCTTTAAAAACAAGTTTCATACATCTGTAACAGAAAAACCAAATAACAATAATAGTGTGAGAAATGTCATCGAAAATAAAGCATAAATTTCTCAGTGTCAAGTCAATATTATACCTTTAGTGCCATGCATAGCTATCAAAAGCACAAAGAATTATTAGGGCCTAGAAATGAAAAGCAAGACAAAGTGCAAACTTCATACAAGGCAAGGATGCAACCCCGATTGTTCGGATATATCGGCCAAAGTGACAATAAATAGAGGGTTTTTGGCCAAGCATTTTTCATAACAATCAGAGGCTGGATACGTGTGTTTGGGGAGAAATTGAGTGAAACAGATAAAAGGCTTTTGCTCTCAAGGGTTTTGAGGATCGATTCTGGGAATTCACTACAAGAATTTCGGAATTTAGCGACGGAATATTTTCGTCGCTAAATCCAAAAATCCGTCTCTAAATCAATTTAGCGACGGAAAATTTCCCGTCGCTAAATGTATTTTTTTTTAAATTTAGTGATGAAAATTTTCGTTGCTATTTTTTTAAAAAATTATAAAAAAATTAAAATTTATATTAGCGACGGAATATTCCGTTGCTATTTTTAAATTTTTTTTATAAAATATATTTTTTTATTTTTAAAATATAAAATTAAAAATTAAAAAAATGTTAGCGACAAAATATATTCCATCACTAAAGCATATTTATAAATAAAACAAATTAAAAAATAAAAAATAAAAAAATATTTATACTACAATCTGACAAACATAAAATTATTAAAAAAGAAGATAATTAATTAATACTTAAATATTTAAAGTTTAAATATAATCAAAAACAGAATAAAATTAGAATACTAACAAACATTTCTAATAATTGACTGAATATAAATAAAATATATAAATAAATAAAATAGCACACAAAAAAAGGAAAGAAGCATACAAAATATATGAACAGCGAAAAACATAATAAATAATTTTTTAATGAAATTAATAACATAAACAAAAACATATAAAAGAAATAAAAGAATATTTCTTTCACTGAAAAAAAATATATAAAAGAAATAAATAATTTCTTTCTTTTTTGCTTGGAAAGAAAGAAAAATAAAAAAAATTAAACAGAAAAAAATAAACTAATACTGAAAACACTTCAAATTTATTTAAATTTAACTGAGTTGCAAACAAATTTTAAAAATAAAAAATAAAATAAATATCAAAAAAATAAAAAAAATAATAAAAATTAACCTGGGCGAGGGCGAGGGGCTGCAAGCGAGAGACGCGAGCGAGGGTGAGCCATGAGCGAGCAAGCGAGAGACGAGGGCGAGCAACGAGAGGCAAGGGCGATGCAGTAAGTGAGAGCGAGAGAGAAATGGTAAGACAGCGAGGCCGCGAGTGAGAGCGAGACAGCGAGCGAGAGGCAAGATCGAGCGAGGGCGAAGCAACGACCGAGAACGAGGGCGAGGTCGCGAGCGAGAAGTGAGATCGAGCGAGGGCGAAGCAGCGAGCAAGAGCGGGGGGAAGGGGAGGCAATGTGCGAAAGCAAGGGCGAGGGCGAGATGAGAGGGCGAGGGCGAGAAGCTAGAGAGAGCTAGAGAGACAGAGAGGGTTAGAGATTTGCGAGAAGGGGGACTTAGGGTTTTTTGGGGAAGAGAGGGGAGAGGGGATTTGGTTAAGAAAGAGGCGGCAAGTTTCCCGCCTCTTGGATTTTTTTTTAATATTTATTAATTAAATAAAAAATAATATAATTTATAAAAAAAATAGAAATAATTATTTAATTGATAAAAATAATGTAATTTAAATAAAATTTTATTACTAAATAATTTAAATAAAATCTTATTGTAATTATCTAAAAATTTAATTATATTATAAATCAAATAATTATAGTAAATTAATTTGATATATTGAATTATTTATTAATAGTTTGTTATCTTAAAAAATTAATTTTTTTCTATAAATAAAAATTATACAAAACGAATTTTAAATTGTTGAATTTTATCTATAACTTAAAGACAAAATTAAAGAGTACAAATAATAAAGAGATATATTTATTTATTTTCTTGGTCAACATTAATGTTTTATACATAACACTTAAACTTTAAAAATAAAAATTAACCCCTATAATTTTTTTTATAGTATAACTATTAAGGGGGAAAACCATTCTATATCTTTGTCCGAAAATCATTCCGGACTTATCTTGATACTCTATTATCCTGATCAACACATTTCACTTCCCTAGTTATTTATTATAAATGACTTAATTGTATAATTAATTGTGTTACAATGTTTATATATTAGATAGTAACATATGATATTGTTATAAGTATAAGACACAATGTCATCCATATATTATGGTTTTAAACTTTTTAGTTTAGCAAAAAATTCTATTATTTATAAATAAAAAGAAATTGACAAATAGCTCCTAGACACCTTTCTATATAATGTAATCCCTCAATATTGTTTTATTTTTGTGATTTCTAAAATTTAAAAAAAAGAAAATTTCAATAATATTATGATTTTTAAACTTTTTATTTATTTTTCAAATGTAGTGTTTGTTTACATTTTGAACACATTTAATAAATATTACAGTTTTGTACACAATGTCATCCATATATTATAGTTTTAAACTTTTTAGTTTAGCAAAAAATTCTCCTATTTATAAAGAAAAAGAAATTAACAAATAGCTCATAGACACCTTTTTTATATAATGTAATCCCTCAATATTGTTTTATTTTTATGATTTTTAAAATTTAAAATAAAGAAAATTTCAATAATATTATGATTTTTAAACTTTTTATTTATTTTTCAAATGTAGTGTTTGTTTACATTTTGTACACATTTAATAAATATTACAAATAATTAATTATTATGCATTTAATATATTTTTTATTTTATACACATGAAATATATTAATTGATATAGTTAGAATTTAGCAATATTATGATTTTTAATATTAATATATTTATTTAAATTTTATAATTTATTATTTTATATTCATCTCATGTTTAAATATATATTTA
This sequence comes from Diospyros lotus, assembly GCF_014633365.1. Lineage (NCBI taxonomy): Eukaryota > Viridiplantae > Streptophyta > Magnoliopsida > Ericales > Ebenaceae > Diospyros > Diospyros lotus. The sequence continues at coordinate 2,500,808 of NC_068339.1, forward strand.
ATTTTTTATAAAATTTAAAAATTTATATATTTAAATATTCATCCCAAATTTAAATATTTATAAATTAATTAAATAAATAAAATTAAAAATTAAAGTGATGAATTTGGACGATCCGTCGCTAACTTTAATTTTTTAATTTTTTTTATTAAATTAATTTTAATTTTAAATTTTTATTATAAAATTTATCGATAGAAATCTATTTACGTCGCTAAATTTTAATAATAAAAAATTTAAAATTAAAATTTTATTTAAATTAATATTAAAATTAATTTTTTATTTTTAAATTTTGTAACGAAATTTATTTTCCATCGCTAAAATTAGTAACAGAAATAAATTCCATCGCTATATAACTTTTTTTGTTTTTTTTTATTATTATTAAAATTTAGCGACGGAAAATTATTTCCATTACTAAAATTCGCTAAGGATTATTTTTTCCGTGGCTAAAAAGATAAAAAAAAATTTTAGCGACGGAATTTTTTTCGGTCGCTGAAATCCATTGCTAATTCTCAAAAAAAAAAAAAAATTGTTAATCCATCTCAATTCCGTAGCAAAATAGCGACGGAAATGTCCGTCGCTAAATCCTGTTTTTCTTGTAATGGAATTTTGAGTCATTTTGGTGTCGATTTAAGGGTAATTCAAGGGTTGGCCAGAAAATTGAAGCTTCATCGAGGTTGAGAGTTTAACGGCCAAATTGGGGTGTTTTTGTCAAGATTTTTACGCTAGAAGTGGTCCCAACGTGTTCGGGGAAAGAAGTAGGGCAAAGAAGAAGAAGAAATCGAGGAGTTTAAAACAAACTAGATGGCCACCCGGTGAAGAAGCAATTGGGGAAGATGATCGGAGTCAGTCGTGTGGGAGCACGAGCCAAGGTCGTGGCAGTAAGTGAAAGGTAAGAAATAAAAAAAAAAAAGAAAAAAGAGGGAAGTATGGGAAAAAATTCTAAAAAATAGAAAAATATGTTTTATTAATATTTTAGAGATTGTGGTTAGAAAATTATTTGGGTACGCATTTCACGGTCAATGCATGCATAATGAGGAAGATTGAGATGCTAAGTCAAGATGAGCAGTTTACCCTAACTTGGTATGACGTCATGTGAGGGCTATTTTTCAAAATAATATGCATTGATATGATGCTTCATATATCTAGAAATGCATTGATATGATGTGTTGTGATGCACATATACATTTTTAATATTTTTTGCCATGCACTGCATATAGAATGATGATATCGCTAATCTATCATTGATATTTGAAGCATATCTCACCCTTTGAACACTACAAGAAAAAATGGAATTTAGTGATGGAAAAATCCATCGCTAAAAAATTTAACGACGGATTTAGCAACGGGCAGCTTCCCATCGCTAAAAATGGCGTTACTAAATTTTAGTGACAGCACAAATTAGCAACAGAAAATTTTCGTTGCTGATTAAAAAATAAAAAATAAAATTTATTACAAAAATTAAATATTATTTTAGCGACAAAAAACTTTTTGTCGCTAATCAACGATGGAAAACTTTTCATCGTTAATTAGCGACGGAATTGTTCCCGTCGCTGACTTTAATTTAAAAAATAATAATAACCCGCATTGGAAGGACGCGCACACTGCCTTGCAAACGCCAGGTGGCGCTGCCTTTGCTGCCACATGTAGCGCTGGGATAAATTCCCAGCACACTCCTTCATCCCTTTCTTTAGTTTTGATCCCTGGTCACCCGAGCGCGCGCGATTGTCCGAGCTCCGAGCCTCCTTAATAAATACATTGCACATATTAACTATATACTATACTTAGTTGGCAACCATTTTAATTTTATTTTAAATTAAGATTTTAAATTTTAAATCTTTTAAATTCATAAATTAATACTTAAAAAAATAAATATTATAAATTTTAACTCAACAAATGTACCACTTAAATGTTATAATTAATTAATCTCTTAATATTTAAGTTTTATTTGATTAAAAATTAGTTTAACACATATTTGTTATTATAAATTTTACAATATCATATCAATTTACATATTTTTGGTTTGAAAATAAAATACATAAAATATGCCTTTAATACATTTTAATATTTATTTAATCTTTGTCTAATACATAATTAATAAATTTTATATTTTTAATTTATTTTTTTCTTTTTTGCGACTGACTAAATTTTTTAATTATTAATTTAATTTTTTTAATTATTTATTGCTAAATATCTTTAATTTAAATTTATTTTTTATCATTTATTTAATTTTTTTATTAATTAGCAACAAAATATTTCGTAGCTAAATATATTTAATTTAATTAAATAAAAAATATAAAATTTAACAATGGATAGCCCTATCGCTAAAAAATAAAAATAAATTAAATTAAAAAATTAAAATTTAGCGAGAGGGTTATCCCGTTGCTAAAAAATACAAAATTTAGCAACGGATAGCCTCCGTCCCTAAAAAATAAAATAAATTAAATTAAAAATTAAAATTTGGCGATGGAATCACACCTGTTGCTAAAAAATAATAAATTAAATAAAAAATGCCAAATTTAGCGATGGGATTATCCCGTCGCTAAAAAATAAAAATAAATTAAATACAAAATACAAAATTTAGTGACGTGATAGCCCCCATCGCTAAAAAGTAAAAAGAAATTAAAGAAAAAATCCCAAATTTAGTGACGAGATAGCCCCCATTGCTAAAAAATAAAAATAAATTAAATAAAAAATACAAAATTTAGCTACAGGATAACTTAGTAGCTAAAAAATAAAAATAAATTAAGATTATTTAGAGACTGAATATTCTGTCGTTAAATAATTTTAATTTATTTTTTTTATTATTTAGCAATGAAATATTCTGTTGCTAAATTTAAAATTTTAATAAAAAATATTAAAAATTATTTAGTAATGGAATTTTTCGTAGCTAAATAATAAAAAAATTAAAAAATTTGGCGATGGAATTTTTTGTCGCAAATTCGTCGCTAAAATTTAGCCACGGCTATCAGTCACTAAGACGTCTCTATTTAGCGATAGAAAAAGTCCGTCACTAAATTACTTATTTTTTCTAGTGGAAGTAAGGTCGCATAAATGATAATTAGTATGAAAGGAAAGATGATACATTTTGCACTTGGCATGTCATGCATAAGAGTTTATTAAATAAAACTTCATTTAGATGATTCATCATCTAATTTGACAATGCCCCTGAAATATTTTCACGTTTCAGGTGAATCGAGTCAGGAGAAGAAAAAGGGGATTACGTACTGAAGAATTAATGAGCCTAACTTATGTAAATTGTATGGATGTAAACCTTACTCTTATGTTGTATGACTCTACGGTTTGAGATTAACTAAGGAAATAAAGGTATTATTTTGTTCCATAGTTGTTGTGCAAAATTCAGGCTTCAATCAATTTTCTAGAAATGTTTAATTAGCTTATAATATAGATATATCGATAAAGTCTATATGTCCAAAAAAAAAAAAAGCCAATCTAAGAATAGGGGAGTTACACAAATTGTAGCTAATCATATCAATTTTCATAGCAAATTGATTTTCTCTACCAATACTTTTGTAATCAATAATTAAAACTTCATAGTTAATTCAATATACAACTAATATCCTACTATGATATCGTTAAATTCAATTTCTTAGCAAAAAGAAAAAATTATTTTTTTGGGAATAATATTTTTCTTTAAACCTACACCAACCCATATACAATCTAGATGAAATTTAAAATACAATATAGAACTTCAAAAACTTTCTATTAATCACATAAAATATAACAAATGTCAAACACAATCTCCACAATTTCCAAGTGTTTTGAATGTAACTAGTACATAATATCAATACATGTAATGATAAGCAACATTAAATCCTAAAATAGATATGACTAAAAATTAATACAATATGAAAATTTAGCTCCAAACATCTTTCTTCCTCTGTTACTTATGCATGCTAAGCATCCAGAAAACAAAAGAAAAAGAAAGATCAGGCAAATTAGTATAATTTTTTTCAATGTTAGATTTATTAATAATTTGAATAAAGAGAACTAACCACACTCATAGCTTAGAAATAGTTGTTCCAAACTAGTCCAGTGATGACTCTCTCTACTAAAATAGTTATTTTTATCATCATAGAATGTCTTTTTTAACTGTCTTTTGATATGAATAGCGAAGAAGAGAGTGAAAACAGCGAAAACAAACTAAAACATATAATATTAATATAATATGAAAATATATGTTTAATTTATAATTATTTTTTAATTACATGAAAATTAAAAAAATAAAAACAATAAAGGCATGTTTAGTTGTAAAAATATATATATGAGATAACAAGCTAATTCATGGGATAATAGTCAAATCTTTGCAATGCATATTATTTAATGCATGTGCTTCCTCTGTGCTTCTTATGTGACAACATTTGGGAGTTCATATAGAAAATCAAATATATTAATTTGTTGTTAAAAATTTAATCAAAAGGCTACATATTATGAGATTCACAGTGATAATAATAACAATTAAGGACAAGTTTATATAGCTAATTTTTTTATATTTTTTGTATTTTATATTTTTTAATTTTCATTATTTTTAATTTGAAAAAAATAAACTTATCTTTTAACTACAATTTAATATTTTTATAGCAAAATCTTATTTTTTGGTTACGCAATTTAAAATTGTGGATAAAACATCTATAGTGAAAAACTATATTTAGGAGCCAAAAATTTGACTAATTTAAATTGCCTATAATTTAATAATTTCTTAGCAAATTATTTACTTTTGACTACAAAACTTATAGTGTAGATAAAATTTTCATAGTCAAAAACTAAATTTGGTGGGAAAAAAATTTTGCTTCTTTAAATTGTCTACAATTTGATAGTTTTGTAGCAAAATGTTAATATTTTACTACAAAATTTGCCACAGAGAAAAAAAATTCCTAGCAAAAAGTTTGTTTTGTTGTTATCTCTTTTTCTCTCTCCTTAGTAATTAGAGAAAAACATTAAAAAAATTATTCCTAGCGAAAAGCTTGTTTTGTTGTTGTTATCTCTTTTTCTCTGTCCTTAGTAATTAGAGAAAAACATTACAAAAATTATTGAGTTATGAATTATGGTGATAGAAGAGAGAGAGAGATCGCCAAAAATGAACCCAACGATGTGGGTTGATGACAATGGCAACATTGAACACCTCCTTCTACACCTACATGCACATAAAACGCACAGTGAGCAAAATAAACATATGAAAAAAAAAAAAGAAGAGAAATTTGCAGAGAAAATTCCTTAATGACAGAGAGAGAACAGGCGACAACAATCAAACCAAAATTTAAGGTGGAGTTGCTGATTGGGCCGGTAAACCTATTAGGATATTAGAATTAATAATTAAACAGTCATTAGGAAACTAGATTGAACCCAAAGATATTTAGAGGGTAGTTGAAGCCGAAGCAAGTCCTTCCTGCACGGCCACTGCTTCAGCTGCTTCATCTTTTACGTTATCATTCCCAGCAGCATCACTATGCTTTTGTTGTTCAGTGGAAGCACTGGCATCATTTCTCTTCCGCTTGAGTTTGTTCTCATCATCTTCTTCCTCCATGGCAGATGAAAAATCTGGACTTCTTGGCATTAGATCAGATTCCCCTTCACCAGACTCCTTAACATTATCCTCACCCTCTTCTTGTGCCTTTTGTTGGAGTCCTTCAATTAACTCCATTAGTTCCCTGTTCACCTGTTTGTAGAGGAACATGATATGTGAAGAAAAACAAAAAGCCAAGTGAAGAGTAATTTTCTAAGTGCTCACCTTCATTTGTAGAAATCATCCCAAGGATGTAGCAGCCATAACCAATATGAACTTTAATTTCAGGCCCAAAAATAGCATAAACAATGATGAAATATAATGATTTGCAGAATCAAGGAGTGATATGGCATGCCAAACCTGAGGATTCACAAGGAATTCAGATATGTCGGTTGCACAACATGGGCACTTCATGACGTTCTTTTGGGAGCGAAGGGTACGTCCGCCCAGGCATTTTCTCTCTTTCACAAAAGTCTGCCCTGCAAAGGCAGCTTCCAAACAGGATTTGCAGAAGTTGTGTCCGCAAGGTGTTGTAAGAGGTTGCTTCATCACATTTGCACAGAAAAAGCACCCAAGTTCTGGATACAGAACATTAAAAATAATAATATTAACCAAAAAAGGAAAATAAAGAGTTTTTTTCTTTGTAAATAAAATATAAAGTTAAACCAAGTTTCTTTTCACAATTAAGTGATGCTACCAATTATTTTTTTTTTTCTTGTAAGCTATCTACCAACTTCCACAAAAAAAAATTGACATCCTTATGCTATATATATTAGTCATGGATAGGTCATTTCGCAACGTGCTATTTTATTTTCTTAAGAATATAATAATTAAAGAGGTGGAGAGAAAATTTCTACTAAAAGTAATAAATTGTTTCACCTTTCAAAACTCGCTCCTTTAGGGATGTAGTTTGAGCCTTTCTTATGATCGTTCTTTCTTCCGTTTCATGTGCTGAATCTATTAAAATTAGCTTTTTATTGCTCTTTGGTGGTGGTTTTTTCCACGTCCAGTAACCTTCTTCCACCTGAATTCAAATTTAGAACAATTAATCGTATAATAAAAAAATGATAAATATCAAATAACTATTTAAATTTCAAGATCATAAAAGATTTTTAAGGCTTGTGAGAGAAATAAAAGATTACAAAAAAAAAGTATATAATAATTAAGATCCCATAGTAACATAAAAAAAAAGTAACTAGTTTCCAACTATTCATGGTTGCAATATTGCTTAAATCCATAACAAGAATATAACAGATAAAGTATGATGATCAGTGCATATCATTCAGATTTGAAATAAAATAACAATCAATCAAAATAAAAATTTATATCAACTCACGTCATAATCCCATGATGGACCGTTATTTCTGTCAATAATATCAATTGCGTTGTTTAGTTCAGAAATGACCGGTAATGCTTTAACCTTGTCACCATGCTCATCACTAAAATTAGAATTGTTAGATGTAATTTGAAATAACTACGTACATATATATAACAAAAGCAAAATGGAAGCAAAAGTAAACAAAAACCTTGTCCATGGCGCAGGAGAGTTATCACATCTTACAAATAAGTATCTGCAGACCAAGAAGCCCTGGTGGAGCAAAAAAATTATCAGCAAATAACTTCAGAGGGAATACAAAATAAACAATTTTACTAGGTGTTTCTGTGGAAAAAATTACCTGTTTCCCAACTTTTCGCCAGCATTTCTCTATCCTATAGATTCCATCATATCGGTATCCTTTCTCTGGGGCATAGGAAGAACGCTTGTCTTTATAAGATCTGTGCACAAGTGCAAATAATGAAGGATAAGAGTAAAAATAGAGTAACCAATGAACTTTCTAGTAGTGCAATTAACATGAGGAAAATGGAGTACTTTTAGCAAGTGACCACTTGCCACCCACTTTTGAGCAGCAGATATCTAATCTTGATTGGTAGCATTTCCATATTATACAAAATCAGAACAAAATATATAACCCAAAAAAAAAAATTGGTTCTCTCAGCATGATGACCTACTTTCGCTCGCCGTAATACAGTTTAATATGACGTATTGAGCTAGGGAAACTGAGACTCCTCCCATTGTTAATAAATTGAAAATGCACTAGGAAAATCAGTTCAGCTTTGATGCCCTAGCCACCCCGTGCCTTCCATATACTTTAATCTATGCTATGAACGTATTTTCTTTTCTTGGACAAGTAATTACAATCTTGAATGATCAACTTGAACATCAAGACAAGGTCACATAATGCTACCACAAGAATAATAAGTTTTCATTATCCATAGTCAGTTTTGTAGCAAAACTTCAGCCCATAATTATTCTCAGTTAACAATTAATAGATTTATTCAAATTGACAATTTCCAACAGTATATTACATGATCAGTTTTTATGAATTATGCCATTACATGAAAAACTAAAATAGAAAGGAAGTCCATATCCTAAAATTGAAGAATGCAAGCTAAAAAGTTCTAAGTCAAACATAAACACCTAAGTGATAAATCAAATTCTTATTTGCTGGTGTTGGTTGGTTTGGTGGATTGGTGTTGGTCTTTATCGAGAACTGTCTGGTGCATGACTTACCAGGAATCTTTGCTCGGTTGGTGTTGGGCTCTATGGTGTTTTGCTACCACTTTTGGCTGTTCCTTCTTTGCTGCCTATCGGAACTGTAGTGTTTTGTTGTTGAGGTACGGGGAATTTTAGGGCTCTGTTGTTGTTAGGGCCCTCCAAAAGGCTTCATGTTCTCTCTTTTTATGAATTTTAGGGCTCTGTTGTTGTGGCAGATTTGTATTGTTTTGTTTGACTGTGCTCTAAGGGGTTTCCTTTCTATTAATGAATAGATTTGGTGTTTCTTTCAAAAAAAAAACAAAACAATAACGAAAAATGTCTTCAATCTGTGAGATTTTTAAACAGGTTCACGTAAAGCTTAAACAGGAAATACAAGGATGAGTAACCCAATAGCTACAATTATGTGCCTTGCTTTAAGTAATTGATATTAGCATTTCACATGCTTGGCAGTGTTGAGGTCACCTCCATGCACGACTATGTGAAGTAATTATTATCCTCTTACAAGAATTTGATACACACATGGCTAATTCCTAACATGGAGGCATGATATTTATTACTGAGAAATTTTTCAAATTAATGTTTAAGGCTATATATGACCAAGATTGAAATTAAACAAATTTAAACCTTCAGGGTATAAATACGACCAATTTCATATTAAGAGGGAGACGAAAAATTCGATCATTAAGAAGAAAGTAGGCATCCTTGTACTATAATATTTACCTAACAACTCGGACAGGGTAACCTTTTTCGCAGCTAACCCGTAATGCTTCATTTGATTTAGCAAATTTCTGATCAAATGATTGTTTTTTGTTTGTACGTTTGTTTCCAGTAAGATCTCTTCCGCCACTGCCATAACCAAAAAAAAAAAAAATATTAAGAACAGGTATGTATGAATTAAAACTAAAGCGGATTCCAAATGACAAAATGCAAGCAAAATGTCAAGTTTAAGACAAATAATTTTACAATAACATGATAAAGATGTACAAATGGATGGAGAAGGTAGAACGGCAAAAAAAAAAACAGTAATTATACTTGCAATATAAACAAACCTTCCAGTATACAGGAACCAGTCTCCATTATCTTCATCATCCTCGTAGCCTCCGGATAGAACTACCGATTGTGCCCCATATTTGGACTGCCCACATATCCCAGCCACATGCGGGAGGTGAACGCCCCATTGTCTACATTCCATTCGGTCGGACCACCACTCTCCGACCAACACGCCCTGTCTCCTCTCTGGATCATTTTCAGCAAGGATTGGTCCAAAATGATCAGCTGGGGTAGTTACAAATATTCTGCCACTTGCAGCATTGGCCTTCCCAGCTTTCTTCGCTTTCTCTGTAGCATATGCCTTATCAGGTCGGTTTTGGTTGTGAATAAAATATTGAATTTTGTCAGGATCCATGGAAACATTGGTTTTTGATAGTTTGGCCATTCTGATGGCAAGAACGAGCCCGGAGTTGATCCTTGGTTGATTTGCCATTTCATGGGGAATAACGGCACGGCACTTCGCACAAGTATTCTTCCCTTGACTGATCCACTTTTTAAAGCATTTTAAGCAAAAATTGTGACCACATGGTGTCTGGAAAATGAGAAAGATCTTGTCAACTAAACACGGCAATAAGCGAAAAAATACAGGGTACTCTTTTGCTGGGAGAAATGAACCTGAAGGACCCAAAAAAGAAAAAATACAGGGCACATATGTAGCACACTATTCCAATTTCAGGTAACCAACAAAGGAAAATTCAGTCATTTATAGTTCACATAAAGATACCAAGGCAGTCAAAGGACAGTTTGCACTAAAGATGTAGCACACTATTACCTTTATTGCTAGAGAGAGAGAAAGAGAGAGAGATCCACATTATCCTCCTTCAGTAGTTTACTAACAAAAGAAAATTCAGTCATTTGTAATTCATACAAAGACAGTGGAAAGTTGAGGCTTATTATAAATCAACAAATAGTAGTTTAGTTTTGTAATTCAATCTTCTTTATAACCCTTTATCCTAGTTTTGTGGGTTAGCAAAAACAAAAAAAATACAAAAGACAGTGGAAAATAAGCAATTATTTTATGGAGATTTGGGAACGCATACAAGGCGTAGCTGGTGAGATGCATTCTTATATGTGAATGCAATTTGACATATCAGAGGAACAACTTCATATATAGAAATCCAAACAACTAGCAATTTCTTTAAGTTGACTTTCTACTTAATATTACAAAGGCATTCTAGTTTACTGCAACTTTAAACGGTTGGAAGTGATCAAAGCAAAACTGACAAATTAATCAGGTGGAGTATGTGAGGCTATTGAGCTTCTAAACTGATGGAATAAAGAGGGACCCTTGGGTTTTGGACGAGGAGTTTTATTTTTGGATCTTTATTTCTTTATTAAATATCAGCCCTGTATTTTGTTTTCATAGCTTATCTATAGGGCATATTTTCCTATAGTTTGAATTGAATAAAAAGTTGTTGAATTCTCATATCTTTGAGCAATGTGTAGAGAAAAGAGCAGGGGTTTAGTTTGAAAACTTGTCCTACACCGTGGTATCAGAGCATAGCTGTCCCATCCACGTTCTATTCTTTCTTTTCCTCAGAAATGGCAAACACGCTATTCCAACAGCAATTGCCAAAGTTATCAAAAGACAACTATGAGAGCTGGTCTATCCAAATAAAAGTTTTGTTTGGGTCTCAGGATTTATGGGAGCTTATTACTGATGGGTATAAGGAACCCACTCTGGAAGAAGAAGCTGCATACTCTGCCGATGAGAAGAAGACTCTTAAGAAGCAAAGAAAGAAGGATAAAAAGGCTTTGTTCATACTTTATCAAGGGTTGGACGAGTCTACCTTCGAGAAGATCGCTGAAGCACCAAACAGTAAGCATGCATGGGAGATCCTCGCTACCATCTTCCATGGAGTCGATCGGGTGAAATGGATCCGTCTCCAACATTTACGAGGCGAGTTTGAGGCCCTTCACATGAAAGAAGGAGAAGAGGTGTCCGATTATTTCTCACGGCTGCTAGTGATTATGAATGGCTTGAAGAGAAATGGCGAAACGATCGATGACATCTGTGTAATTGAAAAGGTACTTCGATCACTCTCACCTAAATTCGAGCATATGGTCGTAACGATCGAAGAGTCTAAGGACTTGAAGACGCTGACAATCGAGGAATTGATGGGTTCTCTTTGTTAGGGATACAGAGAGTATAGATGCGTACGTAATACAAAAATAACTTGCTTGATACAAGAAAGTAGTTCTAACCGGCTATAATACAAGAAACATATACTATATACTTGACCATTATTATAACAGCTGATATTCACGGTAACAAGAGCTTATAATTAAATGAACAACAACAAAGGTTACCAGACTGAAACAGCAAATCAGAGAAGATGGTTGAACAGCACCGCTCCTAGCTGGAACGACAAGGAATCAGGAACAAATTTTTGGATCGTGGAAGAGGCAGGAACAAAAGTAGGTCGAGTCACGCTTTGCGCTGTCCTGAAGACAGTTAGCGCCCTGCACCGACGGCAAGCAGACTACGGCGACTGTCTCAGCAGGATGAAACGACCTCTCCGGTGAACGGCAGCCACGAACAACCGGAGCTAGCAGAACTCAGGACGGGCTCACTCCCAGTGATGAAAAACTTGAGAATACCAAACTCTTCCAAAGCTCAAAGAAAAGAACTCGATATGAGAGATAAAACTTGAGAAGATATAACAATGTGAGAGCTTGTGAGAGCTTGTGAAAGCTTGTGAGAGCTTGTGAAAGCTTGTGAAGAATGGAAAACTTCACACCAATATATATAGGCACCCACCAAACTTGGAAACCAAGCCAATCAAGAAGTGCTTGGAGACCAAGTATTTCTGGAAGAACTTGGGGGCCAAGTTGTTCTAGAACATCTTGGGGACCAAGCAAGAAAGAAAATAAAATTAAAAATAAAAACCACACACACACACATCCAACACTCTTCAAGTACATGAGCAACGAATGCAGAAGAATGCTAATTCCACTATTATGGAACAAGCGCTAGAGTCAAAATTGACTCGAAATGATCAATGTAACCCCAGATCTAACCACGGTCGTGGTAGAGGCAGGGGGCAATATACACAGTAACGAAACTAGCAAGGTCAAGATGAGTGTCAAAGTTCTAATGGACGTGGACGTGGACGAGGACAAGGACGTGGACGAGGATGTGGAAAATTTACTCCTGGAAGAGGTAACACCAAAAATATCCAGTGCTACAACTGCAGAAAATTCAGGCACTGTGCTTCAGATTGTTGGCACAAAGCCGACGAACAAGCCAATGTTGCAGAAACAACAAATGATGATGGTAATGATACTATCCTTCTTCTCACTCATGATGAGTCAGGAGCACAGCATGAAGCTTGGTATCTTGACTCGGGTGCGAGTAATCACATGTGTGGAAAGAAAGATTTGTTCATGGAACTCACAGTAGCTCGCATGGAAATGTGAGCTTGGGAGATTCTACTAAACTCCCTGTTGAAGGCAAAGGGAAGATCAAGATCTATCAGAAGTGTTGATATTATGTGATTCAAAATATTTTTTATCAGATTTCTGGCATGCTGTTACATGTTGCTGAGATGTATTTTTTATATTTGTTTCATTTAAATATAAATGTCTCATTATATGCTGTTATATATATATATATATGTTGTTAATATATATTAGCTGCATGTTATTTGGGCTGTTGTGTTATATGGGCCGAGCCCATATTATTTCCGTGTTGCCTCGTGTGCTGCTGGCCGAGCCCATTCCTGTTTAGCCCATGATTGGCGTTGCTATAAAAGGGCAGCTCGATGCCCTAATCTCTAGAACTTTTTGAATTTTGTCTTGTGCTCTCTCTCTGAAAACCCTAAGTCGGCGATTCTTGAAGCGAGACACTATTCGTGAATCCTTCGTTCTGATCTATGTTTCAATCGATTCTTTGGTTGCTTCCATGGTAAGATCTGACAGTAAGAACGGTTATTGCTTAATCTCTATGTGTTTTAAACGCCTGAGGCGTGAGAGGTTGTAAACTGATAGAACAGATCTTTGCCTTGATCGTGAGATCGGTATAGAACAGATCTATCTTGATCTTGTTATTTTCGTTTCTTTTTTCAGTTGTATTGCAATACTGTTTCTATTTTTGTTCATGATCTTGTAATCATTTGTAAACTTGAGATCTAGTGGATTGACTAGAGGCGGAGCCTCTGCCGTGAGTAGAATCTATTGATCCGAACACGTATATCGCTATGTCTTGCATTTATGCTTTTTCTATTTAAAGTTTTGGTTTACTGTGTATCGCGCTTAATCTGTGTTTGGCCGAGAAATCAGGTTATTCAAAACCTACAAGAAGGATGGTAAGAAAACATATATTTCTAATGTTTATTATGTGCCTAACATGAAAAGTAACATCCTTAGCATTGGGCAACTGCTTGAAAAGGGGTATATAATACATATGGAGAGCAACTCTCTTATTTTGAGAGATGCTTCTAGAAGGCTTGTGACTCATGTTCAAATGACCAGCAATCGCATGTTCCCCTTGCACCTTAACACGCAGTTTGAGAAGTGCCTCCAAGGACTCATGCAAAATGATACTTGGAAGTGGCATTTTCATTTTGGCCATCTACATTTCAATGGGTTACAGCTACTATCTGCAGCTTGTATGGTAAATGGTTTACCGATGATTAAGCTACCAAACCACATATGTGAGGGATGTATACTTGGAAAGCAACCAATACTTCCTTTTGTTAGTGGCAAATCTTGGAGAGCAAAGGCGTCCCTACAACTGGTGCACACAGACATTTGTGGTCCATTTGAGCCCATTTCACTTGGAGGTAGTAGATATTTTATTACCTTTATTGATGATTTCAGTAGAAAGATTTGGGTTTACTTTCTTAAAGAAAAATTTGTTGCTTTAATTACATTCAAGAATTTTAAAGCACTAGTTGAAACAGAGAGTGGCCACAAAATTGTAACTCTTCAATCTGACCGAGGTGGTGAATACACCTCAAAAGCATTTCAAGAATATTGCAGGGAGCAAGGGATAAAGCATCAGTTCACGACTTCTTATACACCACAGCAGAATGGGGTTGCAGAAAGAAAGAATCACACTATTTTGAATATGACAAGAGCAATGTTGAAGGAGAAAGGATTACCAAAGCAGTTTTGGGCAGAAGCTGTAGTGTACTCTACATACCTGCTTAACAGATGCCCAACGAAAAGTGTCAAGAATATGACACCTCAAGAAGCATGGAGCGGCTACAAGCCTAGTGTGGCACATCTACGGATTTTTGGGTGTCTCGCATATGCCCAAGTTCCCAAAGTCAAAAGGAAGAAGCTTGATGATCGTGGTGAGAAATGTATTTTTATAGGATACAACGAGGAGTCGAAGGCATATAAGCTCTACAACCCTCTAACAATGAAAGTAGTGGTTAGCAGAGATGTTGTGTTCAATGAAGAAGAAGAGTGGAGCTGGAGCGTTGAAGAGACACCCAAAGTACAACCCGGTATGGAGGAACCAGAAGAACTCTCACCAAGTTTTGAATCGCCAAGTGCACCACCATCTCCTCAACCTGCTACACCTTCTACAGTCCAGAGAGGATCCCCGCCTTCAGCGGGATGTAGCAGTAATACATCCTCCACACCCTTCAAAATGAAAAGCCTCAGACAGATCTACTCACAAACAGAAAATGGAGAAACCAATCTTTTCTACCTATATGCAGATCATGAGCCTCTCACATTCCAAGAGGCCATGGAAGAAGATTGTTAGAGGTCGGCAATGGAAGAGGAGATTCGTGCTACAAAGAAGAATGATAGCTGGGAGTTAACAACACTCCCACAAAACCAAAAGGCGATTGGTATCAAGTGGGTGTACAAAATCAAGCGCACAACAGATGGTGATGTTGATCATTACAAGGACAGACTAGTAGCTAAAGGCTACAAACAAAAATAGCATCGACTATGATGAGGTTTTTGCACCAGTTGCACGACTTGACTCAGTAAAATTGTTGATTGCACTTGCTGTTCACCACAGTTGGAAGATGTACCAACTTGATGTCGATCAAGTCAGCTTTCCTCAATGGCATTCTAGAGGAGGAAATGTACGTACAACAACTAGAAGGTTTCTTAGTAGAAGGTGAGGAGAGCAAAGTGTATCGTCTGAAGAAAGCCTTGTATGGCTTAAAACAGGCACTAAGGGCTTGGAAGCACGCATTGATAGTTTTCTTCATCAAAATGGATTCACCAGATGTCCATATGAGCATGCTGTCTACATGAAGAAAAACTATCAAGGTGAATCTCTAATCATTTGCCTTTATGTTGATGATTTACTCTGCACAGGGAATAGTGCTAAAATGATCACTGAGTTCAAGGAAACCATGTCCAAGGAGTTTGAGATAACAGACACTGGATTGATGTCTTACTTCTTGGGTATTGAAGTAAAGCAACAAGATGATGGGATTTTTATATCTCAAAAGAAGTATATGAAGGAGATCTTAGAAAAATTCAAAATGGAATACTGTAATCCTGTAAATACCCCAGTGTCAACAGGCACGAAGCTGTCAAAAGAAAGAGACGAAGAAGTTGTCGATTCAACTCTATACAAGAGCTTAGTTGGTAGCCTGAGGTACTTGACAATCACGAGGCCAGATATTGTCTATGGAGTTGGACTTGTGAGTCGATACATGGAGACACCTAAGAAGTCACATTGGTTAGCTGCAAAGAGGATACTAAGGTATATTAAAAGCACATTCAAGCTTGGTCTTTTTTATACCTATGGTGAAGATGCACAGTTAGTTGGATATTCAGATAGTGATTGGGGAGGTGACCTAGATGAGAGGAAAAGCACTACTGGCTATGTCTTCTATCTTTGGTCTACAGCATTTTCTTGGACATCCAAGAAACAAGGAATTGTTGCTTTATCTTCATGCGAGGCAGAGTATATAGCAGTTTCATTCACTGTTTGTGAAGCGATATGGCTGAGGAATGTTTTGAAGGAATTGAATCATCCACAAAAGGAGTCTACAATGATATATGTGGATAACAAATCAGCTATAAAGCTTGCAAAGAATCCTGTGCAACATGGAAGGAGCAAACATATCGATACACGGTTTCACTTTCTCAGGGACCATGTAAAACATAAGACCGTGGAGCTAAAGTACTGCCATACCATGGAGCAAGCAGTTGATATTTTTACGAAGTCACTGTCAATTGAATCTTTCAGTAGACTAAGAGACATGCTCGGCATGGGACATTTTGATTTGAGGGGGCGTATTGGAAGTGATCAAAGCAAAACTAACAAATTAATTTGGTGGAGTATGTGAGGCTATTGAGCTTCTAAACTGATAAAATAAAGAGGGACCCTTGGGTTTTGGACGTGGAGTTTTATTTTTGGATCTTTATTTCTTTATTAAATATCAGCCCTGTATTTTGTTTTCATTGCCTATCTATAGGACCTATTTTCCTATAGTTTGAATTGAATAAAAAGTTGTTGAATTCTCATATCTTTGAGCAGTGTGCAGAGAGAAGAGGAGGGGTTTAGTTTGAACACTTGTCCTACATAAACTCCAGTAATTTAGATTAATCATCTGTAGCGTCACACAGATGCAAAACCAAGTAAAAGCACATAAGAATGCCCAAGGGAGAGGTCTCTGAGCAGTCTTAATATTAGTAGCACCACAAGAATGCAGATGGAAAACCTCTAGAGCAAATGCGGCCAGGTCTCTTGGAACTCTTAAGAGTGAGAGGTTAATGGAATTAAGCAACAAGAGATTCATTGGCTGAAATGTCAATGAAGTTAGGCTCTAAGAAATGCATTGTAAGTGAAAACTAAGAACATGTAGAGAAACGGTCAGCTCAGAGCTAAACGAAATACCCAGCCAATATAAAGTAATTCTATGTGTAGTACTGAAATGAAATTCAGTGCATCAGATTACAAAGATCAAAAATTAGACAAGTTGTAACTTTGTCAACTTAAATAACTTTATGATAAGCAACGACCTTGAGATAGAAAATGAACTAGGAAGCTAGCTCATACAAAAGACCATTAAAAATAAAGAGATACAGGCATTGATATCAGAATACATTGTTGACCTGACAAAAGCCTAGTTAACTAACTATGTGCCCAAGAAGAAACGAATTTTGATAGAGGAAGGCGATCGAACAACAAAAAAAAAATACTAGCTGTGGCAGGAATTAATTTAAGGCCAAATTAACACTAAGAAAGTTGCTTCTCAAGTTTGCTTTTTTCTTTTTTATCAAAAGCTAGAGTTCTCTTAATATAAAGACATATATATATATATATAGAGAGAGAGAGAGAGAGAGAGAGATGCAAGATGACAATTAACAGAAAACACTGACAGATAAACTGGTTCTACGACTTGAACTGAATTTCCCTATCCAACAAGTTCGATCAGTAGAATTCAGCAAAACAAAATAGCAGCCTGTAAGCCACAGTTGCAATATACAAAATTGTCTGGAGTATCAATGGGAAAAGATCTTCAAGCCCCCCGGAATTAGTCCAAACCCAACAAATTCTCATCACATATTGTTGAAATTCAACTAATTAAGCAGACACAAATGCATATCCGAAGGCAGAGAATACCAAAGAGTGATCAAGAATCAAGACCAAACCAAGAATAATACTTACATATATACACAGTAAGTACAAAAAAGCCGGAAATGAGAATGAATCAGACATATACCGTCACTGGCCTCTCCGGCAACTGAATACAGAACGAGCAGTTCAAGGCTTTTCCAACCAGTTCAAGCACTTCACTCCCGTCTTCAACCTTCTTTTTCCCCTTTCTCTTCGACATTTCTCCCTCGTCATCGCACGATTCATTATGAGCTGTTCCGCTCAGAAGCCTCTGACGCTTGCTGGCCTTCTCTCGTTCCGTGAGAGTCGTATCGGCCTCGATTGCACGTATCGCAGCGATAAGTTCGCCGGAGGCCCCGAGCGGAGCCACGGGAGCGCCACCATCTCCTTCGACATGCATTGCACTTGAACAATCCGGGCACTCCCAATCGAGCGTCGAGGCTAGGGTTTCAGGCCGGACAGCGAGGCATCGGGCGTGCCACGGCGAGAAGCACGTCTTGCACGTCAGCATCTCCCCTTCCATCACCTGTTCCTTGCACATCATGCACATTCCGTCTCCGTCAACCGGAAGCTGGGTAACGTGCGCCATCTAGAGTCGGTGTAATCGCCTATATAACTTTAACGCTCACGAGATAAGGCACGGAGAGCAGCACAGAGAGAATTATAGAGAGAGAAAGAGAGAGAGAGAGAGAGAGAGAGACTGAGAGAAGAAACGCAGTGACGCATGTAGAGACAAGAGACAATATATATATATATAAAGAGGCACCGCCGATATAGAAAGAGATTGAATGAGTGGAATGATTCATGCATATAGGCATATATGGAGAGAGAGAGAGAGAGAGAGAGAGAGAGAGAGCGGAGAAATTGAGAATGGTGTCCACCGTCTACGTGTCTTCATTTACAGGTGTATATATATTGGCATATATATGTGGATGTTTGAAAATGGTTACTTGTTGAATTCAGGTATGATCGATCTGCTGTGCTATTATTGTTCATCTAAATTCCGCCCCGTCATGCCATTTATTGGTTGGCTTACACACTCCCACCCAGTGTTTGGCTTACACGGCTAGACCACCATAGCTCGTTTGCTTGCGGAGCACAAAATTACACTTAGAATATGTAATGCCAGTATATCAGGAAATGACTGATCCGTCCTTGTCGATAATTCGGTACTACCATCTTGCCACTGCCGTTTTCTCTTTGGAGCCTTGCCCATCGGCCAGCGCAAAATTCTTTCTACCTATAGAGTGCAATATAATTGTTTGGACTATTAAGTTCTAAGTATAGGTCTGTCATGGTGCTATATAAAAATGTTATTCATAATGATAGATTTTACTGTTTTTAATATCGTGCAATAGATTTTTTCTTTATTATGCATTTCAAGTGATGCAAAATCAAAGATTCGTATAACTGAATAAACGTCACACGTCTATATTATTTATATAATTGAATAACGATCAAATAAAGAAGTTTCCAAACTTTTCCTCCTTGTTAAGATTATCCTGCGAACTACGAATCGTTAGAGGTAAAACTAAAAAACTGAATATTAAAACTGATATCACTTTTGAAAAAGTAATAAATAAAAAAATAAACAAAACAAAACAAAATGCATTCATCTTGTCCCCTTCACACTTTGTTATTTATGTTCTTACTTCATTTGCTTGGAGCCTTCACACTTTGTTATTTATGTTCTTACTTCATTTGCTTGGAGTCTTCACCTAAGTATCTCGCATTGCATGCCCTCATGTTAGCTTTTTTATTTGTCGATGTGTTTCTTGTGGCATTGTTAGTAGAAAAAAAAACATGAATACCCTCAAATCTTCTTTTTATATCTCCATTATATAAATTCCTTCTTAAAAGTATTCATTTATTACAAGCATTGTTTAATTATAAATTAAAAATGTATATTTTTTTAATTTAAATTAGTTAGTTATTCGAGTTTATAGTCAAAATGACTAATTGTAATTGACAAGGACTTGTTGGCAAGACACTTGCAATGAGTTTCACTTACAATCTTACTTTCATTCTTAATTAAGATTTTGTTGCATCATATAAGTTTCTATATATTTGTATTTGTTATTGTTAAGATTATATCACACAAATACACAAAAAAATCAAAAAGAAATATGACATAAAAAGATATTGTGGTTTTACTGCTCTTGAGTATGACATAAAATGGATCAAAAAGAAAGATTCATATTACATTTATCTGAAAGAAAAGATTAATAAAATGAAAGATTTTTTTTTACCAAATTCATTCAAAACTGATTGCGGTAGAGGTGACAAGGGTAGGCGAAGTAGGAAGATGAAAGGAAAAAAAAAAAAGAAAAAAGAAAGATGAACAAGAAGATGAGAGAGAAAAGGATGAACATGAATGGGGTGTGGGTTGTATAACCTCGGGACATATGAGTTATTATTTTTATATATAAAATTTTAGATAAATTTATTTGAAATAAAGAAAAAATAAATTTATCTGTAAAATTTAAGATTAAACGTCACTTGACTTATTTTCAATAGATTATCAAACAATTTTAATAAACACAATAAAAAATACTTTTGTCTAAAATATTTTTCATATTTTATATTTTCTAGCCCATATCTTAGTTAATAAACACTACCTTAGTATATGTGATTTATGGATGCCCGGTTAATTTATCCTTGAGTCTCATCGATAAAGAACCAAAAAGAATTGGAATTTTCGGCAGGATTGATTTTGGTCTCATATCTAAAATAACAGAGATAATTTTATAAATAATTAAGTACCTAATTGACTCATCAAATTTTATTAATTAGAACTGTCATAACAACCCATTTTGTTATTGAATTGGCGTTGCTTACTGCCACACTCAAAAATCCATTTTGTTATTGGCTTCAAATTCGTTTAGTGTGAATGTGCTTGCTATTTAGAGCTGTGAAGATTATACGAAAGTTCCTAATAATCATGTCCAAAAACTTCATTAAACGGATTCATCCCATTACTGTGAGATGCAAACATAAGTTGATTAAGATTTACGTACCAAAAAAAATCAAAAAGAAATAATACGAGAGTGTCGTCACTCTTGAGTATCCAAGTAGTATTTCTAGAAGTATTTATTTTTTAAAGGGGAAATATAATAGAAAAATATGAGAAAAGAAAGGAAGAGGTGGTCAACAGTGAGAGAGGAGAGGAAGGAGGCAAGATTGAAGAAAGTTTAACTGCTGCAAAACTACGGTTTAAGCAACTTTTGGAGGCACTGCAATGAAGAAAACTCTCTCTCTCTTTCAATTGAGAGAATAACCTAATGATATTCGATCTCTAATGTATATGATATTTTATACTTGTGATCATGTTGTAAATAAAATGAAGATTTAGGTTATTTTCCAATACTAATAAAGCACAACAAGGTTTGGTCGGGTCGAACTCAACATCGCCTATATTTGCCATTCTTATAAAAAAAAAAATTAAGTAAAAAAAATATGTATTGATAGAAATAAAGCGTCTGTACAGAACACAAACCCAAGACATATCACAATTTACGTGATCACGTAATAGAAGCGCACACTCAAGACCAAAATAAGACTGTAGCTAATTAAAACATAGGAGAAGCAATAATGGAGGATTGGGCATGTAAATGGCGCTCCCCCTTGACAATTTTTCACCATCTTATTTTCTCCTGATTTCCCCTCCTTACCTACCTGCTATGTTTCTACTGTTGTGGGACTGAGCATGTCACCAATGGTTCCAATATAAAGCCTTCACTAGTTGCCAATCCTACTGTGTTTTCTGCTTTCTATTATTTAGCTTAGATACGTTCAGTCACCTCTGTGACTCTTGTACTATCAGTAAATTTTACGTGTCCATTGGCTTTGCTAAATAATGACGAATTTCGATGCACCAACTCCAAGTGAATCTTTGATGCACGGTTAGGTGCACTGGTCAGTCTCTGTTTTGTTTACCAAGTGTTGAAGTCTACCCTTCCTTGTTTCATTTAGCCAAGAAAAGTTATCTCTTTGATGAATAGGACAGTTAATGCCAAAATGGTGCCATAGGCTACATGATTTCATTGCAAGAGTGTTTCATAATTTGGTTGACATTTGCAGTGTATGCACATATTTAGATGGTGCATTTAGTAAGATATGTCTACTTGTAAATCCTACACCTATAGTTTCTTTTCTGTTTCTTTCTATATATGTAGAAGTGTTTTTTCTATATTGTTTTAAACTGAAAATAATACCCTGTAAGTGTTCTATACTTATGTTTAATATTTATGCATCTCACGTGCCTGAAGTTTGCACTTAGCCTTGCGTTTCATTTCTAGGCCCTAATAATTCTTTGTGCCTTTGATAGCTATGCATGGCACTAAAGGTATATACATTGACCGGACAGTACTGATAAGTTTATACTTTATTTTCGATGACGTTTCTCTATACTATTGTTATTTGCTTTCTATATTACAGATGTATGAAATTTATTTTCAAGGAGCTTTGATTTATTGATTCATTTGCACGACATGGTTGTATTGGAATTCGTTTTACACGTGCATTTTCTATGGCAAATATAGAGATGGTCAAGTTCTCATAATCCATCGTTCTGATGGTCATGACACTTCTTTAGAACTATCTATATGCAAGTTGTACGAGGCTATTTTTTTTTTTTTTTTTTTGTTTCTCATTGTGTTCTCTCTCAATGATTTAAGGTCTGAATTGCTATTAAATAGGGATGTGATGAAGGAATATTTACAGGGGGCAATTTTACTGTACTACCCCTGGGAGGTTACCATTAACTCGGAGCCATGTGTGCCAGTAAAGGCCAATATGCGATCGCCACGTGTCAAGACTTAGGAGCTCCGCTTATCTTTATAATCTTTATTATGATTTTGAACTAGAAAGAGATAAAGAGGAAGATTAAGTCAACCAATGATATCTTTAAATATCTCAAGAATTATCTCTATTAGGGAAGATTATCTTTTCTCCCCATAGAAAGGGGATCAACATCTCTTTTTGAAATATATCTTATCTCCTAAGGGAAAGGCTAACGGACATCTATAAATAGAGGACAGGCTCTACAGGTATCTGATCTGACTCCTAAGGGACTCATATATTATTTTTCCATTACTATTATACTCCTCAAAAACCCTATGAACTGACTTGAGCGTCGGAGGGATCACGGGGAGCAAGTCCCCACCCTTTTTGCAGGTACTTGGTTTGAGACAGAAGAAGGTGATCGGCTCCGCATCATCAGGATGTTTACTTGCAAGCTGTCCCCAAGTCTCTTTGCCTAGTTATTGGAATTCATCTTTACGTCAAGTTGTTATTGTTAAAAAAAAAAGAGTTTAAGAATGAGCAACCTCTGAGATGGAGGAAAAATTTGATATAATTTTGGAAAAGTAGGGTAGCTAAAATAATTTCAAAATATTGGAGGCCCGTATATATAGAATAGACCAAGAACGAGGGACGTTAACGTAATTGAGTAAAAGTTTCCTTTTCCTATATATAGGTATCGGGGTAAAATTTTCCGTATCCAAACGGAGAGAGTTTAGGGTTCCGCCTCTCGACGAAGGGGACGACGACGACGAAGGTGTTGTAAATTTCATTCTTTCTTCGTGTCCATTGTTATCCTATTTGTTTTAATTCTCCTTTACCCTTGCTTGCTCTTCAGCAAATGAAGGAGAGAGAGATCTTTTAGGGTTTCAGAATGATGGAAAATCTCGATCGGCCGCTTGCTGCCACGGATCCGGAGGCCGGCTGGTGCGGGAGAGCCGACGGCGACAAGTGGGATCTGATGGCTGGCCAGAAGTACTTTGAGGGTGACATGCACCGTTGCCTGAACGGTTCAAGAAAGCCTGTGGAAATATTGTTGGGTATCTTGCTTATCCGTATATTTGTTCCGTCTTTTGCATAGGGTCTTGTTTCGCTGCTCGATTTTCCATCGGTTCTGCTGCGTTTATCGTGATAGGCTTAACTTCGATGTGCCATTCCATACGATTCTTCTTTCTCGAATGCCTTCTCTTGTTGAAGAGGCATTTACCGAAAGAAATTTATTTTTATGCTTAATCTGCTGATTTTGCTGACCTTTTTAGGCCCCCAATTTTATTTTTTTTTTGGGTGTAGGTGACTTTGCCGTCAATGCTGTACGAGGGAAGTGGAGCGAATATGCATTGACAATAAACCCAGTACAGGTGAGAAATGAGAACAGATAAAAAAAAAATAAGGTTGTTTAGTTTAATCATTGCTTCCCGGTACTGGTTATGTTATTGGAATTGGTGATATTACCTGAGCTGCTGCATTTTTTATTTTTGTAGTAGATTGTAGACATATTAAAGTCACAGTGGTCCAACCGCCATTGTTCTGTCCACTACTGGTCCAGCTTCCATTGTTGATATGTGTCCAGATGAATCCTTTGGACACTTGGCGGCTTCAAGAAATGGAAGCAGGAAATGCAACTGGTGTAGGAAGCAAGGTGAAGGCTTGCACAGAGTTTTTCAACTCTGCCCAAATACTGCCGCTTCCTTCACTATGTTCCTGGTGCATACAATGCGGTTGTGTTGCCGGTGCACCTGGCTCTCCCCGGTTTTAAGGCTGATGTCTTCCAAGTTTTTTGGTTGGCATGAATGGGAAATTTGTATCTGTAATACTTGTGTGGGTAGGAAAACATGAATGCCTTTGAAGAAGCCATGAATTGTAATTTGTGTTTCTGCTGCTTTTGAAGAGGCCATGAATTGTAATTTGTGTTTGTGCTGACATATCAGTGTCTTCAAATAACAAACTACTATGGTTTTTGTGATCTGAGAGTTGGTGTCTAACCAAATAAGAGATGGTGTAATTACAAATAAGAGCTTTATATACCAATCAAAATATAATGTTATATAATTTTATTATAAAGTTTTTCTTATCTTTATCTTATTTCTTGAATCAAATTATTGACTCACTCATCGTGATTTTAATTTATTACAGCTGTAAAATTTGTTTTGGAAGGGCTACTTCTATTTGATGAATAGGACAGTTAATTACCAAAAATCATACCATCGGCTTCTGATTTCATTGCAAGAGTGTTCCATAATTTGGTTGACATTTGCACTGTATATATATGCCCATATTTAGATGGTGGCACTTGCTAAGAAATGCCTACATGAAAATCCTACAGCTCTAGTTTCATTTCTAGGCCCTA
This sequence comes from Diospyros lotus, assembly GCF_014633365.1. Lineage (NCBI taxonomy): Eukaryota > Viridiplantae > Streptophyta > Magnoliopsida > Ericales > Ebenaceae > Diospyros > Diospyros lotus. Next base: position 2,525,625 of record NC_068339.1, read on the forward strand.
AGAATTCTTTGTGACTTTGATAGTTATGCATGGTACTAAAGGTGTACTGATCTGACACTAACAAATTTATATTTCATTTTTTGTGACCCTTCTCTACATTTTTATTTATTTGGTTTCTCAATTACAGATGTATGAAACTTATTTTCAAGTAGATTAAGTTTGGTAAATATGGAGATTTCCACAGTTTAATAATCCATCATTCTGATAGTCCTCGTCAGAATTTTCTACATGCAAGTCGAACACGGTTATTTATTTGTTTATTTTTTAGGAGAAAATTTTGATTGGCTGCCAAATAAAAGTCAGAAACTCCTAATATTTCTAGTTATTAATTAAAACTAACATAAACTAAAAAAATGCCAATAATATTTCTAGTTCTTAATTAAAAATGCCCATAAAAAGAGCATAAACTAAAGAAAGGAAAATTTGTCAACATGAAGCCCATCTTACCCATTCCACAAGTTATCGCAAAATACAGCATGTATGATAGTTGCAACTTCTCGTAGAAGCACATCTTACCCATTCCACAATTTCTCGTAAAATACAGCATGTTTTTGTACTAGTAGGTCAAAGGCTTGGCACAGCCAAAGACTATAATTCAATGCTAATTCAAAAACAAATACAACCTAAGGAAAATAAACGCTAATAAAAAAAACAATTTCGCAGGCTTAAAACTAAATTAATCACTAAGATAAAATTGAAGTTGTTTTATATTTAGTGCCAGTTGCCTCTGCGCAACAAAAAAAAAAAAAAGATGGTGGCTGACAAGCCAACACATCCATATTCCAAAATATGTAGAGAATGGAAGGGCAAAGTATAAATAATCATAACAACACGAACCAAACATCTCAGCTGGAAGTGGAGGCATCATATAACCTTGTGCTAGAAATGGATCCCGTACGTAGGCTCCAAATGGTATGTTTACAGGACCCCAAGAGTGTAACCCTAAAGCTGAAACATACCATATTAAAATTTGGCAATGTTATGATAGTTGACAGGTATCGGGAACTTCTCTAGATTGAAAAACCCTAAAGCTTGTGATGAACTATATAATCATAACAAATAATGAGAAAGGCAAGAGTTGGTGGATAAAGCTCAGGCGGCATTTGTGTCAAGGCGAACTCTTAGCGATAATGTCCTTCTAGTTCAAGAGTTGGTTTTTCAATACTATCTCCATAAGGGTTTTCCTCGTTGTACGATGAAGGTGGATTTAGATAAAGCGTATGGTACAGTGAAGTGGGATTTCCTTTTAATGGTTCTTAATTTAATGAATTTCTCTCTACAATTTTGTTCTTGGATTCATGAGTGCATTACGACTTCTCGCTATTCGATTAAGATTAATGGGTTTTTTCCTTGGGGTTGAGGTCTAAGGCAAGGAAACCCTCTGTCCCCTTACCTATTCGTTCTTGTGATGCAAGTATTACATGGTATTGTGCGTCAAAGTACAAAAATTCGAACTTCCAATTTCATTGAAAATGCGAGCAGTCTCGGCTGGTGATGCTTATGTTTGCAAATGACCTGCTTTTGTTCTCTCATGGAGACCCTGATTCTGCAAGTGTATTGAAGTCTTGCCTGGAGAGGTTCTCTGCTATGTCTAGTCTCAACGCTAACTCTTCGAAGTGTGATTGTTTTGTTTTTTGTAAGGATGAATCTTTAAGAGAAGAAAAATTCAATGCCTCAGGGTTTCGGAAAGGCCACTTGCCTATGAGATATTTAGGGGTGCCTTTGCTATCCTCTTAACTTTCCTATGCTAGTTGACAGCCCATCATCGATAAGGTAAAAAATAGGATTTGTTCCTGGGGTAGTAGGTTACTATTCTTTGGAGGGCATCTGCAATTGGTGCATTCTGTTTTATCTACCATCTATGTATATTGGGTGTCCGTGTTTATCCTTCCGAAGCAAGTGATCAAAGAGATAGAGCAATTAATCAAAAACTTCTTATGGAGTGGTGATGAGGCTAATTCCAATCAAGCTAAGGTGGCGTGGAGAGATTTGCTACCCTAAAGAGCAGGGAGGCTTGGGTATGAAGCCTCTTTATATTTCTAATCAAGCCCTAGTAGCCAAGTTAATTCGGCGTTTTTTCTTAAAGAATATGGAGTCCATTTGGGTTAAATGGGTTCATTCATATCGGATTAAAGGGGAGTGTTTCTGGCTGCTTAAAACACCTTATGCCTGCCCATGGTACTAGAAGAAGTTACTCTCTCTAAGAGGTGTTATGAGATCCCGATTTGGTTGGAGGATTAAGGATGGTCGTAGTACCTTTCTTTGGCATGATCAGTGGCACCTGTTAGGCATTCTCATCAATCGTTTCTCTAGCCAATTGCCTCGGCAATTATGTATTGCTAGTTTAACTAAGGTAGCAGATTTTATTGAAGATGGCTCTTGGATCTGGCCGAAGACCTCATTTTCCCTTGACTCTGACCTAATCCGTAACTATCTTTCTTGTATCCCTCGTGTTGAGAGTCGAGATGAGCCATATGTTGGCTTTCGACCTCGAATGGGGAGTTTATTGTCACGGCAACATATTCCAGGCTCTTCAAGTTCAGCGCCCGACCGTTTCTTGGTATAGGCTAGTGTGGTCTTTTCAGGGTATCCCAGCCCATAAGTTTATTCTCTGGTTGGCAATTCGGGAGCGTTTATCTACTTTAGATCGTACTAACCTATTTTTGTCTTTTCCGAATAAATGTTTTCTTTGCAGGGCTGATGCGGAAAATCATTGTCATCTCTTTTTTGAGTGTTCATTTTCTTGAGAGATGTTGACATTTTTTCATAGAGCAAAGAAATTCAGTTGGCCATGGCATCGATGGGATACAAGTATGCTATGGGCAACTACTAGATGGAGCGGAAAGAGCTCCTAGCAGGTGGCTAATGGGCTAGTGTTTCATACTTTGGTGTATTATATTTGGAAGGAATGTAACAACAGATGTTTTCGGAATCAAGAGAGATTCTCTTCTCAACTGACGAATGATCAGATCCAGTTTGTTGTTTGGAACCGTTTGTCGACTTCTCGTTATTAGGTCATCTTTGCAGAGTCATACCCTTCGTTATATCTAGATGCTTTCGAGAGTTTAGCCCCTTCTCCCATAAGGAGTGTGGTTGTTTGTTGCGATAATGTATTTTCATGCTTGGTGTCTATGTTTTTTGAGCTCTTGTTCCCCTATGGTCTTGACTTTATAGGATTGTGTTCTTTTCAGTTATGCTTTTGTAAATAATCTCAAAGTAGTTGCTCTTTTCAATTTGAGTGTTCCTGGCAACTATATTTTCTCTTTTGTATATATTTTTTTATTCTTTTATTTTCTTTTTGTTTGGTCCAGAGGGTGATTGGTGCTATGTTTTCCCTTTTTTTTTTTTTTTTTTTTGTGTTTCGGGGTATGCTTTGGCCTTGGTTGTAGTCACTTCGGCATTGTTTTGTTTTAATATTATTCTTATTTTAAAAAAAAGAGCACCTTCGAGAATAGCTGTTCCATCATGCTCTTCCCATCAGTCTTGTTGCCCAAGCACACATTCCCTTTCTTTCGCAGTAGTGAGAGTCATATCATATGGTGCTTTGCCAACTTGAGGCATGCAAGGAAAAGAAATAAAAACACTATGCCTCCTGGAGAACATCCACCATTTGCCTCCAAGTTGAACGGTCAGTGGTTTGAAACATAGCATTACATCTGAAACAGACCTGCAATTACATAGAACAATTTCAGATTACTGTCGTTAATTCAGATGCTAAAATCTGATGTGAAGCAGTTTTTGTTAAATTATACCACACGTCTGCCAACAATAGTAGACTTCTTTACTGCAGAAAAGCAGGAAGGGACAACAAATGCCATTGAACCAACCTCCCAGTTCTGAAGATAATAGTTAAATTGTTCTATGTTTCGTGCCTGTTGCAATAAAATATAAGTCACTTGCCAAGTGATGGGGAGCTCAAATCCTAGAAGGATAAGTCTTTGTAGAAATCTTTATTTCAATCCAACTATTTGTATTAATATTATAATTTTTGCTTGCTATTAATGTAAGCATGTTAAGGGTTTAATTTGGGGGATGCCTCATCGCTCTTAAAGCATAAAATAGGTTTAACTTTTGAAGATATGAGAGTTGGTGCCTGTCTAACTTCTCAGTGGTTAGGAATGGAAAATTATATCTATTTTTATTTAGATTGTAAAATATGATGCTTTGAAGAGGCCATGGATTGTATTTTTGTGGTTGCGTTGACATACAAATGGTTTGAAACTTCCAAATTTAGGTGCTTTTGGCATTTATTTGTTCTTTTTCTTCTTTGGCTATTTTGCAAAGCTCCCCTTAACATTTAAGCTAGACACTTGCATAGGATTTATTGAAATATGCTCAGCATTTTCTGATTGTTATTTGCAATGGAAAGAAAAGAAGCTTGCACAGAGGGTAGTAATTCGATTGGATGATCCACTACTTGCCTCCAGCTTTAATGCTTTTGGTGGGAGATTTGGTGCAGCCCTTTGCTTCAAATTTAAAACTGTAATTTTCAAGTAACTTATTCTAAAGTTACTTTTGGCAATATGAATTATATTTTGCTTATATTATCAAATTCTAGTGAAGTCTAAGGAACTCTAATAGCAGGAAATTTGATATGATCTTAAAAGAAGTTGGGTAGCTATATTGTAATCTCCAAAATATTAGTGGCACTGCTTAACTAGATATTAGGGTAATGCGCTCTTAACTAATGGTCACAGGGTTTAAAGTTTTAGGCCCACCAGTAAACCATAATGCCAACAATTTTCTCCTCTCTCCTCTAAAATCTCACACACGATGGAAAAAAGTTTCCCATAATCAAGAACAATTGTGTTCGAAGAACCCAAATGGTAAGATTTTTTATCCTCATTTTTTATTTTATTCACTTTTCTTTTATTGTCTTCTGTTGTTATTCAACAAACATGTTGGGTTGTTTAGCAATATATATGTATATATGTACATACCTTTGTGTTAAATCAGGGCCTGCAGTTTATATACGCCTGTGAAATTAGGTGTTTTTGGCATTTAATTGTTCTCTTTTTGGCTATTTGCAAAACTTCCTTTTCCTTTTCAGAAGACTCTTGCACAAGATGTATTGAAATATACTCAGCTTGACTAATTACTATTTCCAGAGGAAATGCTGGCATAGAGGGTTCTAATTTTGTTGGTTGATTCACTACCTGTACCCAAGTTTCAAGTTTTTCAAGTTTTACACCCGGATCCTTCGGATCATTAAAAAGATCCGTTATTTGTATAGATGATAGAATTTATTATGTATTTTTACTATTTATGGACGTGTTATTAGTATGGATGATAGATCTTATGATATATTTTTAATATTTATAGATAATGTGTATTACTCTATGGATTTATTGTATGATATTGATGATTTTTTTTAGTTCGTATATGTGTTTATCACGTTGAATTTTAAAATTTTTTAAAAGAAAATTAAATTATTATTTTTTAATTATATTTAAATTTGAGCCAGATTTAGAAACGAAAAATCAATTTCAAAATCTCTCTTAAAAATTGACAGAATAAAAAAATCCATCTCAAATTTGATAGAGATTTTTTCGTCTCTAAATTCCAAATAGATTTAGAGACGAAAAAATCCCTTTCAAATTTGAGACGAAAAAATCCATCTCACAACCCCTCTCAAAATTGAGACGGATTTTGAGACAAAAAAAATTCGTCTCAAATTTGAGACAAAACAAATCCGTCTCAAATTTGAGATGGAAAATCTGTCTAAAAATTCCACTCAAATTTGAGACGGATTACGAGACAAAAAATTCGTCTCAAATTTGAGATGAAAAATCTGTCTAAAAATCCCTCTCAAATTTTAGACGGATTACGAGACAGAAAAATCCGTCTCAAATTTGAGATGGGAAATCTATCTAAAAATCCCTCTCAAATTTGAGACGAATTACGAGACGAAAAAATCCGTCTCAAATTTGAGATAGAAAATTTGTCTCAAAATCTCTCTCAAATTTGAGACGAATTTCGAGACGGAAAAATCCGTCTCAAATTTGAGACAAAAAAATTCATCTCTAAATCCGTGTCACATTTGAAATGAAAAATCTGTCTCAATATCCCTCTCAAATTTTAGATGAATTTCAAGACGAAAAAATTCATCTCAAATTTTAGACGGAAAAAATTCGTCTCTAAATCCGTCTCAAATTTGAGATAGAAATTGTAGTCTTAAAATCCTTCTCAAATTTGATACGAAAAAATCCATCTCAAAATCCATCTCAAAAACCGTCTCAAACCAAAAATTCGTCTCTAAACAGCTATTTTCTTGTAGTGTTCTAGTGAAGTCTAGGGAAGAGATCTCTAATAGTGGGAAATTTGATATCATCTTAAAAGAAGTTGGGTAGCTATTGTAATCTCCAAAATATAAGATGTAACATCCCGCTCGAGCAATAGGAAGATCCGGAACAACTTACCCTGATGGGCCTACACGAACTTCCCAGGGGGGTCACCCATCCCTGGATTACCCCAGGTCAAGCATGCTTAACTTGGGAGTTCTTTGCCAACATTCAGCCCAAAAGGTATCCAGCTGGTGTTGTTTCCTTTCTTACACTATCCTCGATATATTCTAACTTCTCTGGGTTCTCGGGGTATTACATAAGAGATACGTACTGTTTAACTAGACCAAATCTAAGAGAGGTTAAGGTAATGTGCTATGAAAGTTGACTTGTCATCGGCTTAATTATGATTCGGTGGAATGGGATTTCCTTTTAGTCGTCCTTCATTTGATGAACTTCCCGCCTAGATTTTGTGGTTGGATTCGTGAATATGTCACCACCCCTCGCTTCTCAGTCAAGATTAACGACCAGTTTCATGGGTTTTTTTTGGGGGGGTAGAGGCTTTAGGCAGGGGGACCCTTTATCACCCTATCTCTTTGTGTTGGTCATGCAAGTGTTACAAGGTATTGTCAGTCGGCACGCTCAGTCTCCCAACTTCAAGTTTCATTGGAAGTGTGAACAATCCAGGACGGTGATGCTCATGTTTGCTGATGATCTCTTATTATTCTCTCACGGAGATGTTGCTTCCATTAGAATCCTCAAATAGTGCTAAGGGAATTTTGCTTTGATGTCTGGTTTACGTGCTAACCCAGCGAAGAGTGACTGCTTTGTGTCCTGCCAGGATGAGGCCTTGAGGGAGAGGTTGTTACTTGCCTCAGCATTTCGTAGAGGTCAGCTCCCCATAAGATACCTGGGTGTCCCCTTATTATCGACGAAGCTTACCTATGGGGACTGTAAGCACATTTTGGATAGAGTTAGAAGTCAGGTATGCACATGGTGCAATCGGTGGCTGTCATTTTGGATAAGTTTGGGTGGAATGTGGGGAATGGCAGACATGTTTTTCTATGGTATGATAAGTGGCACCCCCTTGGGATCCTTGTTGATCATTTCTCCTGCCAACTCTCCCGGCTGCTTGATATCTCGATTACAGCTCGTGTCTCTGAAATCATTGTTGATGGTAGGTGGGAGTGGCCGTCGGACTGGACATCTCCATCCCTGGAGCTTATCCAACACCAGATGCTAGGCCCCCCTAAGGTGGGTTGCCACGATGTGCTCGTTTGGACCCTGGCTCAAGATGGTGCCTTTTCTATTAAGTCTGTCTTACAAGGGTTGTTACAGCAATGGGATCGGGTCCCTTGGTATCAGCTTGTGTGGTTTGGGTATGGAGTCTCTACGCGTTCATTTATTCTATGGTTAGCAATTATGGAACAATTATATACTCTTGATCATATTAATATGTTTCTTCCATTTCCCAATAGGTGTTTTCCTTGCAGGGCAAAGTTCGAGAGTCACAACCATCTATTCTTTGAGTGTTCTTATTCTAGGCAGGTGGTGTCATTTTTCAGACGTGCAATGAAGTTCGCATGGCCCTAGCGTCGATGGGAGATGGGGGTCCTATGGGCAGTAGCTCGGTGGAAATGTAAGAATCCTTGGCATGTTGCTAATCGTTTAGTTTTGCAGGCGATGGTATATACTTTTTGTGGTGTGAGCGCAACAACCGGTGTTGGCGAAATTTCGAGTAGTCTGCGAACCAGCTCGCCCAGCAGATATTGTTGCATTGTGGGCTCGGTTGGTCACCATCCCTTTTTCACATACTCTACAGAGCTATGTGCTTTGACCTGTCTGGCGACTCCCTGCCGACCAGCACTCTTAGCTTAGGTCCATATATTTACAGTTATGATCCTGAATGTATGTTCTTGTATTGGTCCTAGGACCAGTTAATACACGCTTATCCTCCCAGTCCTATGGTTTCTCTTTGTTCACATTGTTAGCTTGGTAGCTCTTCCATGGCTACCTTCAGGTTTGCTATTTGCTCCTAGTCTTCTCTTTGACCACGATGGCGTGCTTTGGAGTGCCTTTTGCCTTAGAATGTTGACTTCAAGCTGGAGTTGTTACTTTTTTTTATTCCATGTGTTCTTTTTATGTTGTTTTGATCTTGTCGTGTGTGGATCTTGAGTATTTGTTTCCGCTTATGTGAATGTGTTCTCTAGGGTATGTCCTAGATTGTGTTTTGTATAGACATTTTAGTTATATCTATATATATATATATATATCTTTTACTTAAAAAAAAAAAGTAATGTACTCTTGATTAATGGTCAGGGGTTTAAAGTTCCAGACCCACCAGTACAGTACAATGCCAAAAATTCTCTCCTCTCTCCCCTAAGATCGCAATGGAAGAAAGTTTCCCAGAATCAAGAACAGTGATGGCCGAAGAACCCATGTGGTAAGATTTTTCATCCCTTCTTTTTTTCACATTTCTTTTATTAATTGTCTTCTCTCTTCTTGTTCAACAAATGTATGTTGGTTTGTTTAGCAATAGACATGTATTTACAAACCTTGTGTTAAGTCAGGGTCTGCATTTTATACACACCTGTGAAATTAGGTGTTTTGGGCATTTAATTATTTTCTCTTTTTGGCTATTTGCAAAACTCCCTTT